>NC_087066.1:35436090-35616929 GCF_963678635.1 Symsagittifera roscoffensis
TCTACAAATTGTAAATGGATTCCGAATTTTTGTTTATTAACAAACTTGCATATGAAAAATTAAAAGCTAGATGTAAAGTAATTGATTTATTTTCTATAGGAACGCGCAATTTGAACGCAAAAGGACTTATCCAATTGTCAGTGGAATCCAAAAACAAATCTTAAAAGCTTGGTTAATTATGCGGATGTCAAATGTTTCGTTTTGGTTTGAAATGGGGGCAGTTAAAACTCTCATCAGTATTTATTTGAGAGTTGAGATGAAATGATTCAGTTGGTTCAGAAAATATCATCGCACTCATCCGTATTTGAGATGAGATGATTCAGTTGGTTCAGAAATTATCATCGCTTTCATTAGCATTTGAGATGAGTTGGTTCAGTTTTTAGGACGAGTATTTGAGATGAGATGGTTCAGTATTTGACACGAGATAAAGGACGGCTCAATTGTCTTTTTTGAAAGCTGAACTGAAATGTCCTCTGAAAACTGGAATAAAAACCCTCGTTTATTTAAAACTGAAAAGAATAATTTATACCAGCGGTAACTAAAAAATAAAGTAGGGAAAATAAAAATTTGTTTTTAAATATTGTTGAGCAATTGGATCAGTTTTGCTGTTCTTTCTGAATCCTTTCCCTAGAAAGCTACACTTTCGACAAAGCGTCTGTGTTGTCTCACTGGCTCACTATGTTATTCATAGTCTGGTGTTTCTGTTGAAATATTTGTCTCCTCGGCTGTTTTCACTGTTTCCGAATCCTTTCCCTCGAAAACTCCACCATCGACAAAGCGTCTTTGTTGTCTTAATGGCTCACTATGTTATTCGTAGTCTGGTGTGTTTGTTGAAATTTTCTCCAGATAAAGTTTGCGTTTACCTCTCTTATTGAATCTAGTTTTCTCTTTCCACAACTTTGTACTCGAATCGTTTGATGTGTTTGGATTCTGATGTTTGAGCGTTTTCAATATAAAAGCTTTCACAGAGTCAATCGGAGTATCTTTATCCGGACAAACGAAGGGTGTAATACTTTCGAACTGCAGACTCGAAAGGAAATCAATTAGTTCGTCAGCTGAAGAGTGCGAAGATTAACAGCACCGAATGGTTCTCTCAGGCACTGATTTAACCATTCTCCCAGGCATTATTTCGTTTTTAGTGAAGAACATTGCAGTTAGAATGATTGTAAGCACTTCTGAACTTGGGATGTCCGGATTGCAAGGCAGTTTTAAGTTCGAAGATTTAGACGACGGCTTGCAGATAAGGATTTTGGTACTTTCGCCATCTACGGTGAGCCAGTTTTGAATTATCGAAATCATGAACAGCAGCTTCTTGTAAATTGTCAAAACAATCTTGGAAGGCAGTTTTGGCAAAAAAGACTAACTAACTAAACTTTTATAATTGACTTCTTTTTTGATAAGCTGGCTGATATGACTATGTGACAGGCAAATGATGAAGAGGCGCCCGATACTGTGAGGCATACTATGTAGGTATACTGTGAGGCAAACTGTGAGGCATACTGTGACTGCGTCATTTGCACCAAGTGAGGGTTCTGATAGTGGGGGTACTCATAGCATACTGTCAGGCATTCGCATACGGTTTGCATACTAACGGGCGGTTGAGTTTGGCGATTATTTCACAACGGCGGCATTTGCACTAAAAACAGTTTTCTAATAAACTAGTCATAAAATAAATTAGCAATACAATTTGAGATTTGAGATTTTGAAACTTACTGATAATTGATCTGAAGTAAGTTTCAAAGTAAGTGAGGGTACTGATAGTGAGGGTAATCATAGCATACTGTCAGGCATTTGCATACTGTTGGCATACTGTCGGGTGGTTGAGTTGGGCTTTTGTTCTCACTACGGCGGCATTTGCACTAAACTAGTGTTTTCTGATAAACTAGTCATAAAATAAATTAGCAATATATTTTGAGATTTGAGATTTTGGAATTTACTGATAATTGATCTGAAGTAGGTTTCAAAATAAGTGAGGATACTGATAGCGAGGATACTCATAGCATAATTTCAGCCATTTGCATACTGTTTGCATACTGTCGGGCGGTTGAGTTGGGCGATTGTTTTCACTACGGCGGCATTTGCACTAAAAAACATTTTTCTAATAAACTAGTCATAAAATAAACTAGCAATACATTTTGAGATTTGAGATTTTGAAACTTACTGCTAATTGATCTGAAGTAAGTTTCAAAATAAGTGAGGTACTGGTAGTGAGGGTACTCATAACATACTGTCAGGCATTTGCATACTGTTTGCATACTGTCGGGCGGTTGAGCTGGGCGATTGTTCTCATTACGGCGGCATTTGCACTAAAAAACAGTTTTCTAATAAAAATATAGTCGTAAATTTTTTTTTTTAAATTTTGAGATTTGAGATTTTGAAACTTACCGATAAGTGAGGGTTGGCATACTCGCTGATTGAAAGGATTGGCGGTTGGCTGTTTGACGATTGTTTGCAGTGACTGAGACTGAGACGCACGAGAGACGCACTCTGGCGGCATTTGCACTAAAAACAGTTTTCTAATAAACTAGTCGTAAAGTATTTTAGTATTATATTTTGAGACTTTGAAAGGTGGATTCCATAAACCAAGTTTCAGTGGGTTCCGCATACATATACCTGTAATAAATTTTGTCGGCACATTTGTTTTGTTTTGGATTCTGCAACAAGCAAATATAACTAGTTGTTCTGGATTCCGCAACTGTAAGTGGATTCAGCAAAATGTATCTGGAATCCGCAAATGTAATTGGAATCCGCAAAATTTGTATGCAGACTCCGCAAATTAAAAGTTGATTCCGCAATTTTGTTTATTACCAAACTTGCATATAAAAAAATAAAAGCTAGACGTAGAATTTTTGATTTATTATCTATAGGAAGCGCAATTCGAACGCAAAATGACTTATCCAATTGTCAGCGGAATCCACAAACAAATCTTAAAAGCTTGGTTAATTATGCGGATGTCAAATGTTTCGTTTTGGTTTGAAAAGGGTTTGAAATTGCGTTTCAGGGTTTGAAATGGCAGTTCACGTTTGAAATGGGGGCAGTTAGATCACTCATCAGTATTTGAGATGAGATGAATCAGCTGGTTCAGAAATTATCATCGCACTCATCAGTATTTGAGATGAGATGATTCAGTTGGTTCAGAAATTATCATCGCTTTCATTAGTATTTGAGATGAAATAGTTCAGTATTTGATACGAGATAAAGGACGGCTCGATTGTCTTTTTTGAAAGCCGAAATGAAATGTCCTCTGAAAACTGGATTAAAAATCCTCGTTTAATTAAAAATGAAAATAAAAACTTTTAACAGCGGTAAATAAAAAATAAAGTACGAAAACTGAAAAATTGTTTTTAAATAATGTTGAGCAATTGGATCAATTTTGCTGTTCTTTCTGAATCCTTTTCCTCAAAATCTCCACTTTCGACAAATCGTCTGTGTTGTCTCACTGGCTCGCCATGTTATCCATAGTCTGGTGTTTTTGTTGAAATATTTGTCTCCTCGGCTGTTTTGACTGTTTCTGAATCCTTTCCCTCGAAAACTCCACCATCGACAAAGCGTCTTTGTTGTCTTAATGGCTCACTATGTTATTCGTTGTCTGGTGTGATTGTTGAAATTTTCTCTAGATAAAGTTTGCGTTTACCTCTCTTATTGAATCTAATTTTCTCTTTCCACAACTTTGTACTCGAATTGTTTGATGTGTTTGGATTCTGATGTTTGAGCGTTTTCAATATAAAAGCTTTCACAGAGTCAATCGGAGTATCTTTATCCGGACAAACGAAGGGTGTAATACTTTCGAACTGCAGACTCGAAAGGAAATCAATTAGTTCGTCAGCTGAAGAGTTCGAAGAATAACAGCACCGAATGGTTCTCTCAGGCACTGATTTAATCATTCTCCCAGGCATTATTTCGTTTTTAGTGAAGATAATTGCGGTTGGAATGATTGTAAGCACTTCTGTACTTGGGATGTCCGGCTTGCAAGGCAGTTTTAAGTTCGCAGATTCAGACGACGGCTTGCAGATATGGATTTTGGTACTTTCGCTATCTAAGGTGAGCCAGTTTTGAATTGATGGAACAAATTTGTACAGTTAATACTGACATAATGAAAAGTGAACTTTAGTTTTGAATCTAAGTGCAAGCTCTTTCATCAAAAACTCATAACCGTAGCTAGTTTTGTTACAAAATCGGACCACATTATTTTGAAATGATCAGAGCCATGCGGACACGGCTTGAAAGACGGCTGAAAGACAGCTCTCCCTACAAGGTATCAAAATGGAATCTGTTTTGCAAAACATTGTATCGATAGAAATGTTATCGAAATAATGAACAGCAGCTTCTTGTAAATTGTCGAAACAATCTTGGAAGGCAGTTTTGGCAAAAAAGACTAACTAACTAAACTTTTATAATTGACTTCTTTTTTGATAAGCTGGCTGATATGACTATGTGACCGGCAAATGATGATAAGGCGCCCGATACTGTGAGGCATACTGTGTAGGCATACTGTGAGGCAAACTGTGAGGCATACTGTGACTGCGTCATTTGCACCAAGTGAAGGTTCTGATAGTGGGGGTACTCATAGCATACTGTCAGGCATTCGCATACGGTTTGCATACTAACGGGCGGTTGAGTTTGACGATTGTTCTCACTACGGCGGCATTTGCAATGAAAAAGAAATTTCTAACTAGTCATAAAATAATTTAGCAATAATTTTTGAGATTTGAGATTTTGGAACTTACTGATAGATGATCTGAAGTAAGTTTCAAAATAAGTGAGAGTACTGATAGCGAGGGTATTCATAGCATATTCTCAGGCATTCGCATACCGTTTGCATACTGTCGGGCGGTTGAGTTTGGCGATTATTTCACAACGGCGGCATTTGCACTAAAAACAGTTTTCTAATAAACTAGTCATAAAATAAATTAGCAATACAATTTGAGATTTGAGATTTTGAAACTTACTGATAATTGATCTGAAGTAAGTTTCAAAGTAAGTGAGGGTACTGATAGTGAGGGTAATCATAGCATACTGTCAGGCATTTGCATACTGTTGGCATACTGTCGGGTGGTTGAGTTGGGCGATTTTTCTCACTACGGCGGCATTTGCAAAAAAAACGAGTTTTCTAATAAACTAGTCATAAAATAATTTAGCATTATTTTTTGAGATTTGAGATTTTGGAACTTACTGATATATGATCTGAAGTAAGTTTCAAAATAAGTGAGGGTACTGATAGCGAGGGTACTCATAGCATACGGTCAGGCATTTGCATACCGTTTGCAAACTGTCGGGCGGTTGAGTTTGGCGATTTTTCTCACTACGGCGGCATTTGCACTAAAAACAGTTTTCTAATACACTAGTCATAAAATAAATTAGCAATACATTTTGAGATTTGACATTTTGAAACTTACTGATAATTGATCTGAAGTAAGTTTCAAATTAAGTGAGGGTACTGATAGTGAGGGTACTCATAGCATACTCTCAGGCATTCGCATACCGTTTGCATACTGTCGGGCGGTTGAGTTTGGCGATTATTTCATTACGGCGGCAATTGCACTAAAAACGGTTTTCTAATAAACTACTCATAAAATAAATTAGCAATACAATTTGAGATTTGAGATATTGAAACTTACTGATAATTGATCTGAAGTAAGTTTCAAAATAAGTGAGGGTACTGATAGCGAGGGTACTCATAGCATACTGTCAGGCATTTGCATACCGTTTGCATACTGTCGGGCGGTTGAGTTTGGCGATTGTTCTCACTGCGGCGGCATTTGCACTATAAACAGTTTTCTAATAGACTAGTCATAAAATAAATTAGCAATACATTTTGAGATTTGAGATTTTGAAACTTACTGATAATTGATCTGAAGTAAGTTTCAAAATAAGTGAGGGTACTGATAGCGAGGGTACTCATAGCATACTGTCAGGCCTTTGCATACCGTTTGCATACTGTCGGGCGGTTGAGTTTGGCAATTATTTCACTACGGCGGCATTTGCACTAAAAACGGTTGTCTAATAGACTAGTCATAAAATAAATGAGCAATACATTTTGAGATTTGACATTTTGAAACTTACTGATAATTGATCTGAAGTAAGTTTCAAATTAAGTGAGGGTACTGATAGTGAGGGTACTCATAGCATACTCTCAGGCATTCGCATACCGTTTGCATACTGTCGGGCGGTTGAGTTTGGCGATTATTTCACTACGCGGCAATTGCACCAAAAACGGTTTTCTAATAAACTACTCATAAAATAAGTTAGCAATACATTTTGAGATTTGAGATATTGAAACTTACTGATAATTGATCTGAAGTAAGTTTCAAAATAAGTGAGGGTACTGATAGCGAGGGTACTCATAGCATACTGTCAGGCCTTTGCATACCGTTTGCATACTGTCGGGCGGTTGAGTTTGGCAATTATTTCACTACGGCGGCATTTGCACTATAAACAGTTTTCTAATAGACTACTCATAAAATAAATTAGCAATACATTTTGAGATTTGAGATTTTGAAACTTACTGATAATTGATCTGAAGTAAGTTTCAAAGTAAGTGAGGGTGCTGATAGTGAGGGTAATCATAGCATACTGTCAGGAATTTGCATACTGTTCGCATACTGTCGGGTGGTTGAGTTGGGCGAATGTTCTCACTACGGCGGCATTTGCACTAAAGAAGAGTTTTCTGATAAACTAGTCATAGAATAAATTAGCATTATACTTTGAGATTTGAGATTTTGGAACTTACTGATAATTGATCTGAAGTAAGTTTCAAAATAAGTGAGGGTACTGATAGCGAGGATACTCATAGCATAATTTCAGCCATTTGCATACTGTTTGCATACTGTCGGGCGGTTGAGTTGGGCGATTGTTCTCTTTACGGCGGCATTTGCACTAAAAACAGTTTTCTATAAAAAATCTAGTCGTAAAATTTTTTTAAAGTATTTTCAGATTTGAGATTTTGAAACTTACAGATAAGTGAGGGTTGGCACACTCGCTGATTAAAAAGATTGGCGGTTGGCTGTTTGACGATTGTTTGCAGTGACTGAGACTGAGACGCACGAGAGACGCACTCTGGCGGCATTTGCACTAAAAACAGTTTTCTAATAAACTAGTCATAAAGTATTTTTGTAATATATTTTGAGACTTTGAAAGGTGGATTCCATAAACCAAGTTTCAGTGGGTTCCGCATACATATACCTGTAAGTAATTTTTGTCGGCACATTTGTTTTGTTTTGGATTCTGCAACAAGCAAATATAGCTAGTTGTTCCGGATTCCGCAACTGTAAGTGGATTCAGCGAAATGTAAGTGGAATCCGCAAATGTATTTGAAATGCGCAAAATTTGTATGCAGACTCCACAAAAAAAAGTTGATTCCGCAACTTTGTTTATTACCGAACTTGCATATGAAAAATTAAAAGCTAGATGTGGAATATTTGATTTATTATCTATAGGAAGCGCAATTTGAACGCAAAAGGACTTATCCAATTGTCAGCGGAATCCACAAACAAATCTTAAAAGCTTGGTTAATTATGCAGATGTCAAATGTTTCGTTTTGGTTTGAAATGGGTTTGAAATTGCTGTTCAGGGTTTGAAATGGCAGTTCACGTTTGAAATGGGGGCAGTTAAATCACTCATCAGTATTTGAGATGAGATGATTCAGTTGGTTCAGAAGTTATCATCGCTTTCATTAGTATTTGAGATGAAATAGTTTAGTATTTGATACGAGATAAAGGACGGCTCGATTGTCTTTATTGAAAGCCGAAATGAAATGTCCTCTGAAAACTGGATTAAAAATCCTCGTTTAATTAAAACTGAAAAAAAAAACTTATAACAGCGGTTTATCAAACTTATAACGTATATATCAATTTTGCTGTTCTTTCTGAATCCTTTTCCTCGAAATCTCCACTTTCGACAAAGCGTCTGTGTTGTCTCACTGGCTCACTATGTTATCCATAGTCTGGTGTTTTTGTTGAAATATTTGTCTCCTCGGCTGTTTTGACTGTTTCTGAATCCTTTCCCTCGAAAACTCCACCATCGACAAAGCGTCTTTGTTGTTTTAATGGCTCACTATGTTATTCGTAGTCTGGTGTGTTTGTTGAATTTTTCTCCCGATAAAGTTTACGTTTACCTCTCTTATTGAATCTAATTTTCTCTTTCCACAACTTTGTACTCGATTCGTTTGACGTGTTTGAAATCTGATATTTGAGCGTTTTCAATATAAAAGCTTTCACAGTTTCACAGAGTCACGTGGAGTATCTTTATCCGGACAAATGAAGGGTGTAATACTTTCAAACTGCAGACTCGAAAGGAAATCAATTAGTTCATCAGCTGAAGAGTGCGAAGATTAACAGCAATGAATGGTTCTCTCAGACACTGCTTTAACCATTCCCCCGGGCATTATTTCGTTTTTAGTGAAGAACATTGCAGTTGGAATGATTGTAAGCCTTGAGATGCCCGGCATGCAAGGCAGTTTTTAGTTCGCAGACGCAGACGACGGCTAGCAGAAATGGGTTTTGGTACTTTAGAAATCTAAGGTGAACCCATTTTGAATTGATGGAACAAATTTGTACAGTTGATACTGACATAATGAAACGTAAGCTTTAGTGTTGAATCTAAAGCAAACTCTTTCAGCAAAAACTCAAAACCGTAGCGAGTTTAGTTACAAAAACGGACCACATTATTTTGAAATGAACAGAGCCATGCGGACACGGCTTGAAAGATGACTGAAAGACAGAACTCTCTACAAGGTATGAAATTGGAATCTGTTTTGCAAAACGTTGTGTCGATAGAAATATTATCAAAAATATGATTAGCAGCTTCTTGTAAATTGTCGAAAAGATGATTGATTCGCTTCGTATGACCAACTTGCCATCTGAAATTGCCAGTGAAAGGGACAGATTTTTCTTGGGAAACTAGAAAGAACATAACTGAACCTGGACAGTGACCTGCAGGAATAAGAGTGACAGTTAGGGCATGGGTCTCGTCCCCTTCCAATGAATATTTCAATGTTATCTCATTATCTGAATCCAGAGGTATTATATATGGAGTTAAATGAACATGAAGCGGCAATGGACGCAACAAAGCAGCCGAAACTTTATGGCAATAGATTTTCAAGTTGTAGTGTTTTAGCCTTTCAAGAGCTCAGGCTCATTAAGGCCCACCATGTGATCTGTATGACAGTGCGAAAGAAAATAAACCGTAGATTTGAGGTTTTCACCCTTGAAGGGATCAATTGAAACCACAGGAAATTCTGATATTGGACCGGGAAATTCTGACAAAAATATTGGAGGGAAAAGGAGGTATGAACAGTGAGTTAATAAAATGAGGATTGACGATACCTTTCTACAAATTTTAAGAAAGGAGAAGACCACTACATGTTGATCCGTCATGAGCCCGTTTTGAGTGAAAGCCTCTATAGATTAATTTATACAGCCAAAATTTTTATCATTTGGGCGCATAATTAGGATTACAAGAGTGGATCCGAAAAACAATTACAATTAGCTTCAGTAGAGCCAATTTTCTCAAATCAAAAAGAACTATTTGGAAATTTTAATTCCACTAACTCAAAAACTAAACAATTTAAATGATTTGCGCACCAATGTAGAAGATTTCACATCAGGAAGCACAGTAGGAAGCACAACCTTGGAAGGTCGTTTTGGCACAGAAAACTAACTAAATAAAGTTTTATAATAGGTTTCTTTACTGATAAGTGGGCTGATATGACTATGTGACCGGCAAATGATGATGAGGCGCCCGATTCAGTGAGGCATACTGTGTAGGCAGTTTTTGAGGCATACTTCGAGGCCCACTGTGTAGGTAAACTGTGAGGCATACGTTGACAGCGGCATTTGTACTAAAAAACAGTTTTCTAAGAAACTAGTCACAAAAAGTTTTAATAAAATGTTTGGGATTTGAGATTTTGAAACATACTGATAATTGATCTGAAGCAAGTTTCAAAATAAGTGAGGGTACTGATAGTGAGGGTAATCATAGCATACTGTCAGGCATTTGCATACTGTTCGCATAATGTCGGGCTGTTGAGTTGGGCGATTGTTCTCACTACGGCGGCATTTGCTCTAAAAAGAGTTTTCTAATAAAATGGTAATAAAATAACTTAGCTTTATGTTTTGAGAATTGAGATTTTGGAACCTACTGATAATTGATCTGAAGTAAGTTTCAAAATAAGTGAAGGTACTGATAGCGAGGGTACTCATAGCATACTGTCAGCCATTTGCATACTGTTTGCATACTGTCGGGCGGTTGTGTTGGGCGATTGTTCTCACTACGGCGGCATTTGCACTAAAAACAATTTTCTAATAAACTAGTCATAAAATAAATTAGCAACACATTTTGAGATTTGAGATTTTGAAACGTACTGATAATTGATCTGAAGCAAGTTTCAAAATAAGTGAGGGTACTGATAGTGAGGGTAATCATAGCATACTGTCAGGCATTTGCATACTGTTCGCATAATGTCGGGCTGTTGAGTTGGGCGATTGTTCTCACTACGGCGGCATTTGCTCTAAAAAGAGTTTTCTAATAAAATGGTAATAAAATAACTTAGCTTTATATTTTGAGAATTGAGATTTTGGAACCTACTGATAATTGATCTGAAGTAAGTTTCAAAATAAGTGAAGGTACTGATAGCGAGGGTACTCATAGCATACTGTCAGCCATTTGCATACTGTTTGCATACTGTCGGGCGGTTGTGTTGGGCGATTTTTCTCACTACGGCGGCATTTGCACTAAAAACAATTTTCTAATAAACTAGTCATAAAATAAATTAGCAACACATTTTGAGATTTGAGATTTTGAAACTTACTGATAAATGATCTGAAGTAACTTTTAAAATGAGTGAGGGTACTCATAGCATACTGTCAGGCATTTGCATACTGTTTGCATACTGTCGGGCGGTTGAGTTGGACGACTGTTCTCACTACGGCGGCATTTGCACTAAGAAACAATTTTCTAATAAACTGGTCACAAAGATTTTTAATAATATATTTTGAGATTTGAGATTTTGAAACTCACTGATAATTGATCTGAAGTAGGATTCAAAATAGGTGAGGGTACTGATAGTGAGGTTACTCATAGCATTTTGTCAGGCATTTGCATACTGTTTGCATACTGTCGGGTGGTTGAGTTGGGGTATTGGTCTCATTACGGCGGCATTTTCACTAAAAACAGTTGCCTAATAAACTAGTCATAAATTAATTTAGCAACTCATTTTGAGATTTGAGATTTTGAAACTTACTGATAATTGATCTGAAGTAAGTTTCAAAAAAAAATAAGTGAGGGTACTGATAGTGAGGGTACTCATAGCATTTTGTCAGGCATTTGCATACTGTTTGCATACTGTCGGGTGGTTGAGTTGGGGTATTGGTCTCATTACGGCGGCATTTTCACTAAAAACAGTTGCCTAATAAACTAGTCATAAAATAATTTAGCAACTCATTTTGAGATTTGAGATTTTGAAAGGTACTGATAATTGATCTGAAGCCAGTTTCAAAATAAGTGAGGGTACTGATAGTGAGGGTAATCATAGCATACTGTCAGGCATTTGCATACTGTTCGCATAATGTCGGGCTGTTGAGTTGGGCGATTGTTCTCACTACGGCGGCATTTGCTCTAAAAAGAGTTTTCTAATAAAATGGTAATAAAATAACTTAGCTTTATATTTTGAGAATTGAGATTTTGGAACCTACTGATAATTGATCTGAAGTAAGTTTCAAAATAAGTGAAGGTACTGATAGCGAGGGTACTCATAGCATACTGTCAGCCATTTGCATACTGTTTGCATACTGTCGGGCGGTTGTGTTGGGCGATTGTTCTCACTACGGCGGCATTTGCACTAAAAACAATTTTCTAATAAACTAGTCATAAAATAAATTAGCAACACATTTTGAGATTTGAGATTTTGAAACTTACTGATAATTGATCTGAAGTAACTTTTAAAATGAGTGAGGGTACTCATAGCATACTGTCAGGCATTTGCATACTGTTTGCATACTGTCGGGCGGTTGAGTTGGACGACTGTTCTCACTACGGCGGCATTTGCACTAAGAAACAATTTTCTAATAAACTGGTCACAAAGATTTTTAATAATATATTTTGAGATTTGAGATTTTGAAACTCACTGATAATTGATCTGAAGTAGGATTCAAAATATGTGAGGGTACTGATAGTGAGGTTACTCATAGCATTTTGTCAGGCATTTGCATACTGTTTGCATACTGTCGGGTGGTTGAGTTGGGGTATTGGTCTCATTACGGCGGCATTTTCACTAAAAACAGTTGCCTAATAAACTAGTCATAAAATAATTTAGCAACTCATTTTGAGATTTGAGATTTTGAAACTTACTGATAATTGATCTGAAGTAAGTTTCAAAAAAAAATAAGTGAGGGTACTGATAGTGAGGGTACTCATAGCATACTGTCAGGCATTTGCATACTGTTTGCATACTGTCGGGTGGTTGAGTTGGGGTATTGTTCTCATTACGGCGGCATGTTCACTAAAAACAGTTTCTCAAAAAACTAGTAATAAAATAATTTAGCAACTCATTTTGAGATTTGAGATTTTGAAACTTACTGATAATTGATCTGAAGTAAGTTTCAAAAAAAAATAAGTGAGGATACTGATAGTGAGGGTACTCATAGCGTACTGTCAGGCATTTGCATACTGCTTGCATACTGTCGGGCGGTTGAGTTAGGCGATTGTTCTCATTACGGCGGCATTTGCACTAAAAAACAGTTTTCTAATAAAAATCTAGTCGTAAAATTTTTTAGCAAAGTATTTTGAGATTTGACCGATAAGTGAGGGTTTGCATACTGGCTGCTTGAAAGGATTGGGGATTGGCTGTTTGACGATTCAAAGGTTGAGGTTCAAAGGCTGTGGCCATTGATGTAGCATCTCTTGGATGCCCCGCCTGAGTATCATAGACCCCTGATAAGGGTTCTGTACTTGGAACTTCCCTTCTGTCGGAATCGCTCGGATCGTTTCTTCCTTGGCCCGCACGACTCCTCCCTGGGCTCCCATGACTCCTGTTCCTGGAATCACTCCTCCCAGTCGCATGTGCGTCTTGCGTCGGTCGTTCGTTTGAGGTCTGTCTGTTGCCATTTGAACTTCCTCTGATGTTTGGGCCCCATATTCTATTATCCCCTGTGGCATAGCCTGATGAACTGCCCCTGGCTCTAGTGGATCCATATGTCCTTCTCCTATTTTGTTGGCCATTGAAGTTCACCCTCGGCTCCCTGCCTGCACCTCCCAATTGCGGTTCCCTATCTTTTCATACACCATAGCTGCCTAGTAGCCCGTCCAACCTATCCATGATAGCCTGAGTTCGCCTCTCCATCATCGCATCTATCTTTGTGTCAAGAGTCCCAAGAGTCTGCTCTTGTTGAATTTTCAACTTCTCCATGTCATCTCTTAACCGTAACTCTCTTTGCTCCGCTTCCCTTGTCATTCGCGACAATTTCCTTCAAGCGTTTTTCGATTCTACCAACTTCTTGTCTATTGCGGTTTATTTCTTCCCGCATACTTTCTTTCTCGACGTGAACTGCTCTTTCTAGTTCACTCATTCTTATAGACATCTGTTCATTCTGTTCTCCTATGGTGCCCACTATGTTGGTCAAGGCTTCTTCAATTAATGCTCCGTTATCCACTAATGGCGTCACAAGTGGCGGTGTCACCCTGTCGATCCCAGGTAGTTTGTTGCTGGTCGAGATTTGGGCTTTGATTCTCTGCCTCGACGCCTTTACGTTATCCACCTCTGGATCCGCCGCTGCGTTGCTTAGCCCTGTGTTTCTATCCTCCTCAGTTCGCATTTCCGAATTCGTCATACTCACAAAGTCTCCTGACTGGCTTGATGTGTTTGTGGTTTTGCTTATTGTCCTCACTACACCAAATTGGTCCATGGTGCCAGTCCCTCTGTCGGTGTATGCTTCATTCTCCTGAGTCGAACTATTGAGGCTAACTCGAGATCCAAAGTCAACTTGCTCGTCATCGTCATCTTCCTCCTTCTGAGATTCTCCTTCATCGCCTGTACTCGCTCCCATGGTAAATGGAAAGATTTTTCCGAAAGTGTTCTTCACTCTTTCTGAAAACGATGACGACGTTGCCTGTTTCTCCGTCACGCCTGCCATCATGGTGTTGTCTGTTGGAGATCTTCTAGTTGCCACAATTTCAGTAGAGATGTCGGACAGTTCCGACAACTCCTCCCGGTCCAGTGTCCCGGTGGAAATGGCAAAATCTTGGCCTTGTTCTACCGGAGTAGATTCACCCGCCAGCCTTCTGTTTCCTCTCCCCTCCGGTCCATGTATTTCCCGGTTCTCATCCATGGCCTGGTCCGGATGGACCTCTACTTCTAGCATTGCTTTTCGCTCTTCTGAGGACTTTTGACTCCTGGTCTCAACCATTCTGCCTGAAACCGTCTCCCCTTTGTCTGTCCGGGTTCGTGTGATCCTTTCCACAAAAGGGCCTTTCATTGCTTTTCTCTGTTTCTCTGGTATGAATTTCCTGGAGCTATCACTTAGTTTAGGTATCCTTGACTTGTCTAGACTCAATTTTAATTTATCACTTTTTTCTGCCTATACCCTCAATTCAATTGCTGGTGTCCTTTTAGTATAACTACTTATAACAATAACACAACACAATAATTTTCAAGTGTTTCTATTAAATAGTGACCACGAATCCTTGTATGTTATCACAGTACAGCGTTTATACAATTTATTCACAAAAATTGATTTTTAGTTGTAAGATGTGAAGCCAGCGCAAAATGATGATATCAGTCTAATTAAAAGATAGTGTTCTCACTACCCAATCAAACACAAATAATATTGATTTAAAACCAGAAATAACAAAAATAAGATTAATTTCTATGAAAAACTTATGTGTTTTGTACTTTTAGCCGGTCGCAATACAATAGTCGAACTTGTTTATAAAGAAAGAGCTTTCCCTGCTTGCCGCTGCACCAAACAGACAAAACTTGAAGGCAGTAATTTTCTCAAGTGGGCGTCTATTGCACCCACCGAATCCTGTGTTACCTATGTGCCTTCGGACTGCCCGAGCTAGACCTACTAAAATCCCCAGGGCAATCACTTTTCTCAAAAATGTTTTGGATTTCAATCCACACCAATGAGTTTCACACTCTTGTTCAATTTAGACTTAGTGTCGCGAATGTCCGAGTTTAGACCTGTTTTGTTTTGGCTTGGTTTTTTATAAAAGGCAAGTTACCAGTGCAGTCACTGCTTCCCAGCCTATCTCCTAATAACCTAATACCTTTAACTACTTTCTTTTCTGTTGTCTTCTTAGGTCTTGACAAAAAAATACCCCTCCGGGTTTACAAAAATAGGACCCCTCCGGATTGGTAAAAACAAGACCCTTCCGGATTGGCAAAATTGGGACCCCTCCGGATTGGGACCCCTCCGGGTTTGTAAAAATAGCTTCTCGGGGACTTTCTAAATTTTCACCCGGTACCCTTCCGGATACGTTCTCCGATGTTATTATGCTGTTTGAGCTAACTAGGAAGGGTGTATCGTCTTCCCTTAGACCCTTCCGGATTGAAGTTAAGCCTCTTAATTGATAAATCACCCTAACGGTGAAGGGTCTTATCACTAGCCTAGTTTCGACCTGACTATGGTTTTCTGGTCCCCTTAGCCTTCCCTTTTTGTATAGAACAGCGTAAAATTGCCTTATTCAACCATTACTACCCTTTGGTAAGGGTGCAAGGACTTTCCAAATTTTTTTGATAAAACGTGAAGGCTCTACCTTCCCGAATTGGTGAATTTGTTAAAAACAACCCTAAAACATTTTCACGTTTAATTTTTTGTATAATTGATGTTCCTATGAGTAAGCTCCTCTAATTTCTGATCTAATGGTACCAAGATCAACTGGATTTGTCCAGAAGTTCCAAAGTTATTAACCAAAACATCTTATTTTTCTAGCTTCCGGCTAACTTTTTTCGCAATACTGTTCTTTTCGACCTAAAAATTATTGATCCGAGCTCACAAGGCCTGTATTCTTCTATTTCAATGCCAAAAAACCCAATCTAAAACTCTCTAGCTGAAAAAATTTGCCAAAAACTATGCTATTTGGACCCCTCCGGATGGATGAATCCACTGATTCAAACACGTTTCGATTTCTCTGTAACCCGGAAGGTTATCTTAAACGGGTTTTAAAACCTGTCGATTCACTAGTGGACATTGTCCGAATAATTATTTTTACTGTCCTAACTTAAAAATTTCAAAAACTTTCTTATTTTATAGTGTTTCGTTTTTTCAAAAATCACTTAAATTCGGTTTTTGGTACCCAAATAGTTCCAACCACTTCTGAACTAAACTCAACCGGTTCTACCTATTATGATAACTAAGTTACGATGTAATTCACTGAATTAGCGCTTTTTTCCGTTTCAAAAAATATAGAGATCTCAAAAACCGCAATTTGTGGGGGGATTAAATTATCGTTTTTTTTACCCTAAAAACCGGTCCGCTTATTGTGTTTTTCACTGAAAAACGATATAGGAGTATTAAAATAGGTTGTATAAGTAATAAAACTAGTAATAGTCTACCCCTCCGGGTTTTTTCAATATCCGAATTAAGGTGCTTAACTCGGAAATTTGCAGTTCGGTGAAGGGTCACTACAGTGCAGCACTGTCGAGGCCACCACAGATTACTATCTTACTTTTTTTTACCAAAAGGGATACAAAACTTGTTAACAATACCCAACAGTCGATTGATGTTGTCCTTAGGCTCCCTCTTGTCGCTCCTTGTACTGCTTGCCGGATCAGTCTTCTTCATTAATCCCGAGTCTTCATCTAACGGTTTTGCCGGTCATGATGTTTAAAAAAATAACACCCAGGAGCGCCATAAAAACATCATGTAACATTCGCCCGGAAGTACATATCGACGGAAAATAAAGCTAAGCTAAAAAACGAGTGGCCAGCGTCCAAGCAGATCTCTTCATGCTTTTCACTGTGCCAGTCGGTCATATTTGCAAGATTGACCTTGAGAAGTACGAACAACTTAATTTTGGGGTGAAATGTAATTTTTTCAAAAATTCGAATTGAGCCTGTCATGCTCAACTTTCTCGCGACAACTGAAAATCTCAGAAAAACAAGATCAGAACAACCGAATAACAATCGCGGGAAAGTAGTTTAAAAAAGCAGGAGGAAATTGCTAATCGCAGTTTCCAGATACAAAAATCACACGAGAGTAGAGCTGTCCTATCCTGAAATAGAAAACAGAACGATTGCGAAAGAAGAATACATTTATTCGAAGTGGACCAGAGCGAACCTTCGGTGGAAAGGTGGACAACCGAAGTCTCCCAATGGTCCAACCCAAAACTTTAATTTTCAAGTGAAAACTTATTTCTTTGATGGAATTTATTAATAGCAAACTTCTCAAGTTATTACATTTATGCTAGAGTCGCTAGTTAATTTAGTAACTCCAATTCCCGAGTGTGCTGGTATGTGAGTACCTAATTTAGTTTTCTTGAGTGCGTTTTATAATTGTTATATTGAGGTAAGGAGAATTTTAGGTTGATCCATCTGAAATGGATCAAAATTCCACTGTCTAATAAAAAGTAACTATACGGACTGTTCCGACCCTGTTTTTAACGGCGTTCGCGTATTTTAGGTATTTTGAGACCTAAGTATGGGGACGTTCTTATTTTCTATAGTGGGGGGGGGTATTTTGGTAGTGGCCTTTAAGCTGTAACGAGGGTTTTAGTCTCATGTCGCAAGTGCACCGAATTGGCTTCGACTGTTCGAGGTAGAAAAACACAAGAGATAGTGCCCCTGACTCTTGAGCCAATGGTTATAGGGCCTATTTTTCTTTAACTTCATATGTGACTTCAGTGAGGCATACTGTGTAGGCAGTTTTTGAGGCATACTTCGAGGCCCACTGCGTAGGTAAACTGTGAGGCATACGTTGACAGCGGCATTTGTACTAAAAAACAGTTTTCTAAGAAACTAGTCACAAAAAGTTTTAATAAAATGTTTAGGATTTGAGATTTTGAAACGTACTGATAATTGATCTGAAGCAAGTTTCAAAATAAGTGAGGGTACTGATAGTGAGGGTAATCATAGCATACTGTCAGGCATTTGCATACTGTTCGCATATGTGTCGGGCTGTTGAGTTGGTCGATTGTTCTCACTACGGCGGCATTTGCTCTAAAAAAAGTTTTCTAATAAAATGGTCATAAAATAACTTAGCTTTATATTTTGAGAATTGAGATTTTGGAACCTACTGATAATTGATCTGAAGTAAGTTTCAAAATAAGTGAAGGTACTGATAGCGAGGGTACTCATAGCATACTGTCAGCCATTTGCATACTGTTTGCATACTGTCGGGCGGTTGAGTTGGGCGATTGTTCTCACTACGGCGGCATTTGCACTAAAAACACTTTTCTAATAAACTAGTCATAAAATAAATTAGCAATACATTTTGAGATTTGAGATTTTGAAACTTACTGATAATTGATCTGAAGTAACTTTTAAAATGAGTGAGGGTACTCATAGCATACTGTCAGGCATTTGCATACTGTTTGCATACTGTCGGGTGGTTGAGTTGGACGACTGTTCTCACTACAGCGGCATTTGCACTAAGAAACAATTTTCTAATAAACTGGTCACAAAGATTTTTAATAATATATTTTGAGATTTGAGATTTTGAAACTCACTGATAATTGATCTGAAGAAGGTTTCAAAATAGGTGAGGGTACTGATAGTGAGGTTACTCATAGCATTTTGTCAGGCATTTGCATACTGTTTGCTTACTGTCGGGTGGTTGAGTTGGGGTATTGGTCTCATTACGGCGGCATTTTCACTAAAAACAGTTGCCTAACAAACTAGTCATAAAATAATTTAGCAACTCATTTTGAGATTTGAGATTTTGAAACTTACTGATAATTGATCTGAAGTAAATTTCAAAAAAAAAATAAGTGAGGGTACTGATAGTGAGGGTACTCATAGCATACTGTCAGGCATTTGCATACTGTTTGCATACTGTCGGGCGGTTGAGTTGGACGACTGTTCTCACTACGGCGGCATTTGCACTAAGAAACAATTTTCTAATAAACTGGTCACAAAGATTTTTAATAATATATTTTGAGATTTGAGATTTTGAAACTCACTGATAATTGATCTGAAGTAGGATTCAAAATAGGTGAGGGTACTGATAGTGAGGTTACTCATAGCATACTGTCAGCCATTTGCATACTGTTTGCATACTGTCGGGCGGTTGAGTTGGGCGATTGTTCTCACTACGGCGGCATTTGCACTAAAAACACTTTTCTAATAAACTAGTCATAAAATAAATTAGCAATACATTTTGAGATTTGAGATTTTGAAACTTACTGATAATTGATCTGAAGTAACTTTTAAAATGAGTGAGGGTACTCATAGCATACTGTCAGGCATTTGCATACTGTTTGCATACTGTCGGGTGGTTGAGTTGGACGACTGTTCTCACTACGGCGGCATTTGCACTAAGAAACAATTTTCTAATAAACTGGTCACAAAGATTTTTAATAATATATTTTGAGATTTGAGATTTTGAAACTCACTGATAATTGATCTGAAGTAGGTTTTAAAATAGGTGAGGGTACTGATAGTGAGGTTACTCATAGCATTTTGTCAGGCATTTGCATACTGTTTGCATACTGTCGGGTGGTTGAGTTGGGGTATTCGTCTCATTACGGCGGCATTTTCACTAAAAACAGTTGCCTAATAAACTAGTCATAAAATAAATTAGCAATACATTTTGAGATTTGAGATTTTGAAACTTACTGATAATTGATCTGAAGTAACTTTTAAAATGAGTGAGGGTACTCATAGCATACTGTCAGGCATTTGCATACTGTTTGCATACTGTCGGGTGGTTGAGTTGGACGACTGTTCTCACTACGGCGGCATTTGCACTAAGAAACAATTTTCTAATAAACTGGTCACAAAGATTTTTAATAATATATTTTGAGATTTGAGATTTTGAAACTCACTGATAATTGATCTGAAGTAGGTTTTAAAATAGGTGAGGGTACTGATAGTGAGGTTACTCATAGCATTTTGTCAGGCATTTGCATACTGTTTGCATACTGTCGGGTGGTTGAGTTGGGGTATTCGTCTCATTACGGCGGCATTTTCACTAAAAACAGTTGCCTAATAAACTAGTCATAAAATAAATTAGCAATACATTTTGAGATTTGAGATTTTGAAACTTACTGATAATTGATCTGAAGTAACTTTTAAAATGAGTGAGGGTACTCATAGCATACTGTCAGGCATTTGCATACTGTTTGCATACTGTCGGGTGGTTGAGTTGGACGACTGTTCTCACTACGGCGGCATTTGCACTAAGAAACAATTTTCTAATAAACTGGTCACAAAGATTTTTAATAATATATTTTGAGATTTGAGATTTTGAAACTCACTGATAATTGATCTGAAGAAGGTTTCAAAATAGGTGAGGGTACTGATAGTGAGGTTACTCATAGCATTTTGTCAGGCATTTGCATACTGTTTGCTTACTGTCGGGTGGTTGAGTTGGGGTATTGGTCTCATTACGGCGGCATTTTCACTAAAAACAGTTGCCTAACAAACTAGTCATAAAATAATTTAGCAACTCATTTTGAGATTTGAGATTTTGAAACTTACTGATAATTGATCTGAAGTAAATTTCAAAAAAAAATAAGTGAGGGTACTGATAGTGAGGGTACTCATAGCATACTGTCAGGCATTTGCATACTGTTTGCATACTGTCGGGCGGTTGAGTTGGACGACTGTTCTCACTACGGCGGCATTTGCACTAAGAAACAATTTTCTAATAAACTGGTCACAAAGATTTTTAATAATATATTTTGAGATTTGAGATTTTGAAACTCACTGATAATTGATCTGAAGTAGGATTCAAAATAGGTGAGGGTACTGATAGTGAGGTTACTCATAGCATACTGTCAGCCATTTGCATACTGTTTGCATACTGTCGGGCGGTTGAGTTGGGCGATTGTTCTCACTACGGCGGCATTTGCACTAAAAACACTTTTCTAATAAACTAGTCATAAAATAAATTAGCAATACATTTTGAGATTTGAGATTTTGAAACTTACTGATAATTGATCTGAAGTAACTTTTAAAATGAGTGAGGGTACTCATAGCATACTGTCAGGCATTTGCATACTGTTTGCATACTGTCGGGTGGTTGAGTTGGACGACTGTTCTCACTACGGCGGCATTTGCACTAAGAAACAATTTTCTAATAAACTGGTCACAAAGATTTTTAATAATATATTTTGAGATTTGAGATTTTGAAACTCACTGATAATTGATCTGAAGTAGGTTTTAAAATAGGTGAGGGTACTGATAGTGAGGTTACTCATAGCATTTTGTCAGGCATTTGCATACTGTTTGCATACTGTCGGGTGGTTGAGTTGGGGTATTCGTCTCATTACGGCGGCATTTTCACTAAAAACAGTTGCCTAATAAACTAGTCATAAAATAATTTAGCAACTCATTTTGAGATTTGAGATTTTGAAACTTACTGATAATTGATCTGAAGTAAATTTCAAAAAAAAATAAGTGAGGGTACTGATAGTGAGGGTACTCATAGCATACTGTCAGGCATTTGCATACTGTTTGCATACTGTCGGGCGGTTGAGTTGGACGTCTGTTCTCACTACGGCGGCATTTGCACTAAGAAACAATTTTCTAATAAACTGGTCACAAAGTTTTTTTAACAATAAATTTTGAGATTTGAGATTTTGAAACTCACTGATAATTGATCTGAAGTAGGTTTCAAAATAGGTGAGGGTACTGATAGTGAGGTTACTCATAGCATTTTGTCAGGCATTTGCATACTGTTTGCATACTGTCGGGTGGTTGAGTTGGGGTATTGGTCTCATTACGGCGGCATTTTCACTAAAAACAGTTGCCTAATAAACTAGTCATAAAATAATTTAGCAACTCATTTTGAGATTTGAGATTTTGAAACTTACTGATAATTGATCTGAAGTAAATTTCAAAAAAAAATAAATGAGGGTACTGATAGTGAAGGTACTCATAGCACACTGTCAGGCATTTGCATACTGTTTGCATACTGTCGGGCGGTTGAGTTGGACGACTGTTCTCACTACGGCGGCATTTGCACTAAGAAACAATTTTCTAATAAACTGGTCACAAAGATTTTTAATAATATATTTTGAGATTTGAGATTTTGAAACTCACTGATAATTGATCTGAAGTAGGTTTCAAAATAGGTGAGGGTACTGATAGTGAGGTTACTCATAGCATTTTGTCAGGCATTTGCATACTGTTTGCATACTGTCGGGTGGTTGAGTTGGGGTATTGGTCTCATTAAGGCGGCATTTTCACTAAAAACAGTTGCCTAATAAACTAGTCATAAAATAATTTAGCAACTCATTTTGAGATTTGAGATTTTGAAACTTACTGATAATTGATCTGAAGTAAATTTCAAAAAAAAATAAGTGAGGGTACTGATAGTGAGGGTACTCATAGCATACTGTCAGGCATTTGCATACTGTTTGCATACTGTCGGGTGGTTGAGTTGGGGTATTGGTCTCATTACGGCGGCATTTTCACTAAAAAGAGTTGCCTAATAAACTATTCATAAAATAATTTAGCAACTCATTTTGAGATTTGAGATTTTGAAACTTACTGATAATTGATCTGAAGTAAATTTCAAAAAAAAATAAGTGAGGGTACTGATAGTGAGGGTACTCATAGAATACTGTCAGGCATTTGCATACTGTTTGCATACTGTCGGGTGGTTGAGTTGGGGTATTGTTCTCATTACGGCGGCATGTTCACTAAAAACAGTTGCTCAAAAAACTAGTAATAAAATAATTTAGCAACTCATTTTGAGCATTGAGATTTTGAAACTTACTGATAATTGATCTGAAGTAAGTTTAAAAAAAAAATAAGTGAGGGTACTGATAGTGAGGGTACTCATAGCGTACTGTCAGGCATTTGCATACTGTTTGCATACTGTCGGGCGGTTGAGTTAGGCGATTGTTCTCATTACGGCGGCATTTGCACTAAAAAACAGTTTTCTAATAAAAATCTAGTCGTAAAATTTTTTAGCAAAGTATTTTGAGATTTGACCGATAAGTGGGGATTGGCTGTTTGACGATTCAAAGGTTGAGGTTCAAAGGCTGTGGCCATTGATGTAGCATCTCTTGGATGCCCCGCCTGAGTATCATAGACCCCTGATAAGGGTTCTGTACTTGGAACTTCCCTTCTGTCCGAATCGCTCGGATCGTTTCTTCCTTGGCCCGCACGACTCCTCCCTGGGCTCCCATGACTCCTGTTCCTGGAATCACTCCTCCCAGTCGCATGTGCGTCTTGCGTCGGTCGTTCGTTTGAGGTCTGTCTGTTGCCATTTGAACTTCCTCTGATGTTTGGGCCCCATGTTCTATTATCCCCTGTGGCATAGCCTGATGAACTGCCCCTGACTCTAGTGGATCGATATGTCCTTCTCCTATTTTGTTGGCCATTGAAGTTCACCCTCGGCTCCCTGCCTGCACCTCCCAATTGCGGTTCCCTATCTTTTCATACACCATAGCTGCCTAGTAGCCCGTCCAACCTATCCATGATAGCCTGAGTTCGCCTCTCCATCATCGCATCTATCTTTGTGTCAAGAGTCCCAAGAGTCTGCTCTTGTTAAATTTTCAACTTCTCCATGTCATCTCTTAACCGTAACTCTCTTTGCTCCGCTTCCCTTGTCATTCGCGACAATTTCCTTCAAGCGTTTTTCGATTCTATCAACTTCTTGTCTATTGCGGTTTATTTCTTCCCGCATACTTTCTTTCTCGACGTGAACTGCTCTTTCTAGTTCACTCATTCTTATAGACATCTGTTCATTCTGTTCTCCTATGGTGCCCACTATGTTGGTCAAGGCTTCTTCAATTAATGCTCCGTTATCCACTAATGGCGTCACAAGTGGCGGTGTCACCCTGTCGATCCCAGGTAGTTTGTTGCTGGTCGAGATTTGGGCTTTGATTCTCTGCCTCGACGCCTTTACGTTATCCACCTCTGGATCCGCCGCTGCGTTGCTTAGCCCTGTGTTTCTATCCTCCTCAGTTCGCATTTCCGAATTCGTCATACTCACAAAGTCTCCTGACTGGCTTGATGTGTTTGTGGTTTTGCTTATTGTCCTCACTACACCAAATTGGTCCATGGTGCCAGTCCCTCTGTCGGTGTATGCTTCATTCTCCTGAGTCGAACTATTGAGGCTAACTCGAGATCCAAAGTCAACTTGCTCGTCATCGTCATCTTCCTCCTTCTGAGATTCTCCTTCATCGCCTGTACTCGCTCCCATGGTAAATGGAAAGATTTTTCCGAAAGTGTTCTTCACTCTTTCTGAAAACGATGACGACGTTGCCTGTTTCTCCGTCACGCCTGCCATCATGGTGTTGTCTGTTGGAGATCTTCTAGTTGCCACAATTTCAGTAGAGATGTCGGACAGTTCCGACAACTCCTCCCGATCCAGTGTCCCGGTGGAAATGGCAAAATCTTGGCCTTGTTCTACCGGAGTAGAATCACCCGCCAGCCTTCTGTTTCCTCTCCCCTCCGGTCCATGTATTTCCCGGTTCTCATCCATGGCCTGGTCCGGATGGACCTCTACTTCTAGCATTGCTTTTCGCTCTTCTGAGGACTTTTGACTCCTGGTCTCAACCATTCTGCCTGAAACCGTCTCCCCTTTGTCTGTCCGGGTTCGTGTGATCCTTTCCACAAAAGGGCCTTTCATTGCTTTTCTCTGTTTCTCTGGTATGAATTTCCTGGAGCTATCACTTAGTTTAGGTATCCTTGACTTGTCTAGACTCAATTTTAATTTATCACTTTTTTCTGCCTATACCCTCAATTCAATTGCCGGTGTCCTTTTAGTATAACTACTTATAACAATAACACAACACAATAATTTTCAAGTGTTTCTATTAAATAGTGACCACGAATCCTTGTATGTTATCACAGTACAGCGTTTATACAATTTATTCACAAAAATTGAATTTTAGTTGTAAGATGTGAAGCTAGCGCAAAATGATGATATCAGTCTAATTAAAAGATAGTGTTCTCACTACCCAATCAAACACAAATAATATTGATTTAAAACCAGAAATAACAAAATAAGATTATTTTCTATGAAAAACGTATGTGTTTTGTACTTTTAGCCGGTCGCAATACAATAGTCGAACTTGTTTCTAAATAAAGAGCTTTCCCTGCTTGCCGCTGCACAAAACAGACAAAACTTGAAGGCAGTAATTTTCTCAAGTGGGCGTCTATTGCACCCACCGAGTCCTGCGTTACCTATGTGCCTTCGGACTGCCCGAGCTAGACCTACTAAAATCCCCAGGGCAATCACTTTTCTCAAAAACGTTTTGGATTTCAATCCACACCAATGAGTTTCACACTCTTGTTCAATTTAGACTTAGTGTCGCGAATGTCCGAGTTTAGACCTGTTTTGTTTTGGCTCGGTTTTTTGTAAAAGGCAAGTTACCAGTGCAGTCACTGCTTCCCAGCCTATCTCCTAATAACCTAATACCTTTAACTACTTTCTTTTCTGTTGTCTTCTTAGGTCTTGACAAAAAAATACCCCTCCGGGTTTACAAAAATAGGACCCCTCCGGATTGGTAAAAACAAGACCCTTCCGGATTGGCAAAAATAGGACCCCTCGATTGGAAAAATTGGACCCCTCCGGATTGGCAAAATTTGGACCCCTCCGGATTAGCAAAAATAGCACCCCTCCGGATTGGCAAAATTGGGACACCTCCGGATTGGCAAAATTGGGACACCTCCGGATTGGCAAAATTGGGACCCCTCCGGAATGGGACCCCTCCGGGTTTGTAAAAATAGCTTCTCGGGGACTTTCTAAATTTTCACCCGATACCCTTCCGGATACGTTCTCCGATGTTATTATGCTGTTTGAGCTAACTAGGAAGGGTGTATCGTCTTCCCTTAGACCCTTCCGGATTGAAGTTAAGCCTCTTATTTGATAAATCACCCTAACGGTGAAGGGTCTTATCACTAGCCTAGTTTCGACCTGACTATGGTTTTCTGGTCCCCTTAGCCTTCCCTTTTTGTTTAGAACAGCGTAAAATTGCCTTATTCAACCATTACTACCCTTTGGTAAGGGTGCAAGGACTTTCCAAAAAATTTTTATAAAACGTGAAGGGTCTACCTTCCTGAATTGATGAATTTGTTAAAAACAACCCTAAAAAGATTTCACGTTTATTTTTTTGTATAATTGATGTTCCTATGAGTGAGCTTCTCTAATTTCTGATCTAATGGTACCAAGATCAACTGGATTTGTCCAGAAGTTCCAAAGTTATTAACCAAAACATCTTTTTTTTCTAGCTTCCGCCTAACTTTTTTCGCAATACTGTTCTTTTCGACCTAAAAATTATTGATCCGAGCTCACGAGGCCTGTATTCTTCTATTTCAATGCAAAAAAACCCGATCTAAAGTTCTCTAGCTGAAAAAATTTGCCAAAAACTATGCTATTTGGACCCCTCCGGATGGATGAATCCACTAAATCAAACACGTTAAGTTCGATTTCTCTGTAACCCGGAAGGTTATCTTAAACGGGTTTTAAAACCTGTCGATTCACTAGTGGACATTGTCCGAATAATGATTTTTACTGTCCAAACTTAAAAATTTCAAAAAACTTTCTTATTTTATAGTGTTTCGTTTTTTCAAAAATCGCTTAAATTCGGTTTTTGATACCCAAATAGTTCCAACCATTTCTGAACTAAACTCAACCGGTTCTACCTATTATGATAACTAAGTTACGATGTAATTCACTGATTTAGCGCTTTTTTCCGTTTCAAAAAATATAGAGATCTCAAAAACCGCAATTTGTGGGGGGATTAAATTATCGTTTTTTTTACCCTAAAAACCGGTCCGCTTATTGTGTTTTTCACTGAAAAACGATATAAGAGTATTAAAATAGGTTGTATAAGTAATGAAACTAGAAATAGTCTACCCCTCCGGGTTTTTTCAATATCCGAATTAAGGTGCTTAACTCGGAAATTTGCAGTTCGGTGAAGGGTCACTACAGTGCAGCACTGTCGAGGCCACCACAGATTAATATCTTACTTTTTTTTACCAAAAGGGATACAAAACTTGTTAACAATACCCAACAGTCGATTGATGTTGTCCTTAGGCCCCCTCTTGTCGCTCCTTGTACTGCTTGCCGGATCAGTCTTCTTCATTAATCCCGAGTCTTCATCTAACGGTTCTGCCGGTCATGATGTTTAAAAAAATAACACCCAGGAGCGCCATAAAAACATCATGTTACATTCGCCCGGAAGTTTATATCGACGGAAAATAAAGCTAAGCTAAAAAACGAGTGGCCAGCGTTTAAGCAGATCTCTTCATGCTTTTCACTGTGCCAGTCGGTCATATTTGCAAGATTGACCTTGAGAAGTACGAACAACTTAATTTTGGGGTGAAATATAATTTTTTCAAAAATTCGAATTGAGCCTGTCATGCTCAACTTTCTCGCGACAACTGAAAATCTCAGAAAAACAAGATCAGAACAACCGAATAACAATCGCGGAAAAGTAGTTTAAAAAAGCAGCGGGAAATTGCTAATCGCAGTTTCCAGATACAAAAGTCACACGAGAGTAGAGCTGTCCTATCCTGAAATAGAAAACAGAACGATTGCGAAAGAAGAACACATTTATTCGAAGTGAACCAGAGCGAACCTTCGGGGGAAAGGTGGACAACCGAAGTCTCCCAATGGTCCAACCCAAAACTTTAATTCTCAAGTGAAAACTCATTTCTTTGATGGAATTTATTAATAGCAAACTTCTCAAGTTATTACATTTATGCTAGAGTCGCTAGTTAATTTAGTAACTCCAATTCTCGAGTGTGCTGGTATGTGAGTACCTAATTTAGTTTTCTTGAGTGCGTTTTATAATTGTTATATTGAGGTAAGGAGAGTTTTTGGTTGATCCATCTGAAATGGATCAAAGTTCCACTGTCTAATAAAAAGTAACTATACGGACTGTTCCGACCCTGTTTTTAACGGCGTTCGCGTATTTTAGGTATTTTGAGATCTAAGTATGGGGACGTTCTTATTTTCTATAGTGGGGGGGTATTTTGGTAGTGGCCTTTAAGCTGTAACGAGGGTTTTAGTCTCATGTCGCAAGTGCACCGAATTGGCTTCGACTGTTCGAGGTAGAAAAACACAAGAGATAGTGCCCCTGACTCTTGAGCCAATGGTTATAGGGCCTATTTTTCTTTAACTTCATATGTGACTTAAGTAGGAGACTGTTAGATAGTGTTTTTATGGCGCTCCTGGGTGTTTTTACGACATCATGACTACGGAGTCGAACCCACTTGACACAGCTCCGGGCTACATGCCCATTCTAGAGTAACGGTGGTACTGTTCAGCGAGAACGTATAAACCTTCCGGTCATACCGTGATAGCTTTTTAAGAAAACTCGAGAAAATTTCCTGGTACGCTCTCCGAACAAGGCCTAGCTAACCGAGTAAGGGGGGGGGTAACTAGGGGGACTAAAAAACGAGCAAAAAGACAAAAAGCTAAACAAAAACCGAAAAAGAATAGAAAAAGGAACAAAAATCATAAAACAATAAAAAATGACAGCGACTTTGACACCAGATTAGTTGGATCAAACCTTTATATTAAATAAATAGTATACCCATACTGTTTTTATAAGACCGATCTATTCGATCATTTCAGTAATTTAAAAAGGTGCCCGAGTGTGGGCGTTGTCAAGGGTTTTCAGATAGCTTGCAACTTACCTGGACCACTAGGAGACTTGACTGGAAAAGGTGAACAGCCAAGTGGGAAAGTGGTTCGCAAGAAGGGAGCCCGACAAGAACTGGACACGACAAGAGGACATCCAGCACCGACGGGACCGAACAAAGAAAGCACACAAGGGTGTTTTGTTTGGTCAATCGACGGACCACTGGGAGACTGGACTGGACCAGGTGACCAGCCAAGTGGGAAAGTGGTGCTGGCGAGAGGTGCTGGACGAGCCAAGGAGACAACCAGCACGGAATCAGAACAATCAGAAGAGGACACACAGAAGTGTTCTGGTTGATCAATCGGGTATCGTTAGAATCCACATTACAAAATAGGAGATAAGTGTAAAATTGGATAATCGGAACCCCACTGTTTTGAGGAGCGTTCTTACTTGAGCAGAGCTTGGAAACAAGTTCTACGGTTTTCTCTTGAGAGGTTTAGCACCAGCGCTTAAGATAATTTTCGGCTTAAGAGGGGGGCTAAATAGGGGGGAGGTTAGAATGGGGGCTGGTTAGGTTAGAGATTGGCGGTTGCAAATTGTAAGAAGGGGGGACACGTTATAGTAACAAATCAATCGATATCGTCGATATAGTTACATTATAATCTTACACGCGTGAATTACAGACAGAGGATATCCAAATTTAAGATCGAATTAAGGTAGGTACCCTGGTCGGATCGGGTGGGGGGAACGGAGATAGACAGTTTTTGAAACCCGGAAGGAAAATACCCCATAAGAACGTTAAGAGGGGGGAGGAAAACGCGTGACAATCAGGTACCAGACATTTTTCTACCAAAGGACGACATTAGTCACCTCTGATTTTAGGTGAGTTCATCTTTCTGTTTTTATAATTTTTTCTCGTTTGTGTTTTTACGTTTTCGGTACTAATTTTATCGATTTTGAACGAACAGGTGATCACAACACACCTGCGAACAAGTTGGATTTCAACCTGCATCAGATTAATAAAGTGAGATAAATACAGGGGGGTTAGCATTTGAAACTTTTGGCCAGTAAGGTTGGGTTTTGGGGAAATTTTTATACTAGAGCTCAAGTGGTGATACCAGGGATAGTGGTTCAAGAGTCCCAACAACGAAGAAGAAGAAATCAGTGTGTCCCAACACTGAAGTGACAAAGTCCTGGGACAGTACAAGGAAGTCTTGGGACGAAACCAAGAAGTCTGGGGACAGTACCAAGAAGTCTTGGGACAGTGCCGAATAGTCTTGGGACAGTACCGAAAAGTCTTGGACTGTGCAGAAATGTCTTGGGACAGTACCAAGAAGTCTTGGGACAGTACCAGGAAATCTTGGGACAGTACCAGGAAGTCTTGGGACATTACAGAGAAGTCTCGGGACAGTAACAAAAAGTCTTGGGACAGTACCAAGGAGTCTTTGGACAGTCCCGAATAGTCTTGGGACAGTGCGGAAAAGTCTTGAGACAGTACCAGGAAGTCTTAGGACAAAGCGGAAAAGTCTTGGGACAGCACCAAGAAGTCTTGGGAAAGTACAGAAAAGTCCTGTGACACTACCGAAAAGTCTTGGGACAGTACCAAGAAGTCTTGGGACAGTACCAGGAAGTCTTGGGACAGAGCGCAAAGGTCTTGGGACAGTACCAAAAGGTCTTGGGACAGTGCGGATGAGTCTTGGGACAGTACCAGGAAGTCTTGGGACAAAGCGGAAAAGTCTTGGGACAGAACCAAGAAGTCTTGGGACAGTGCGGAAAAGTCTTGGGACAGTACCAGGAAGTCTTGCGACAAAGCGGAAAAGTCTTGGGACAGCACCAGGATGTCTTGGGACAGTACAGAAAAGTCTTGGGACACTGCCGAAAAGTCTTGGGACAGTACCAAGAAGTCTTGGGACAGTACCAGGAAGTCTTGCGACAGAGCGGAAAAGTCTTGGGACAGTAGCAAAAGGTCTTGGAACAGTACCAAGAAGTCTTGAGACAGTACAGAAAAGTCTTGGGACACTACCGAAAAGTCTTGGGACGGTACCAAGAGGTCTTGAGACGTGCGAGGTAGCCCAACACTTGAGTGATAGGTCTTGGGACAGTGTGAAATATTCAAATACTTAAGTGAAGAGCACAAATGACCGGACAGAACATTCAAATCAAGAAAAATCAGCTCTAATAAGATCACGAATTGAAAGATTTTTACGTAAGAAAACAAGGAATAGTTTTTAGAATTTTTATCCTTAGAATAGAAGTTTGTAAATATTAATATTGTAGATAGAAAAAAATGTATATAAGAATCATGAGGCGAAGTAGGGTACCGATAGCAGAAAGGAGAATACTAGAGTCAAAGACTAATCATAACTCTTCGCAACGAAAAGCAATGCCGTCGGTCCAAAAAGTAATGAGTAAGAACTTTGCAGTGAGCATGGTCAACACAAGAAGCGCAAAGGGAAAGCACAAAACGAAGGTAAGCGCTGAAGAGGGACGAACGGTACCTGCTACAGAAATTGATCTTGAGACACCAGACCAGAGCGTTGATGAGGTGGAAAGGTAAACAACGGAGTCAACACCGATGCCGGAAGTGGAAGAACAAGAAAAGAAGACGTTGGAGTTCTCGCCGATTGACATTGTAGACGATGCAACGAGCAACACGCCGGAAACGATAAATGATAATTCTCATGCAAAAAGAAAGTCGTTCACAGAGAGGATTGCAATGATGGTCGGAATGAAACCAAGAGAGAAGGAAGAAATAGCACCTACGACCGAGAAAGGCAAGACATTTGGAACGGTTTCTGCAGTAGCAACAGAGGACAATCGAGACAATGATCATGTCAATCTTGTAGCAACAGCTAGCCACGAGGCAACAGTTGAAAATGGGACAACAGCTAACCAAAAGAAAACACCTTTTCTTGAACTGAGTGACTTGATGGCGAAGCTGGAACAAATCGATAAACAACTGAAGTGCAGTGAAGATGATCGACAATTGCTAAAAAATGAAATCAGATATATTAAGCACTAGAGCCTGGATCATTGCTTCAATCTGGCGAAGGCAACTGAAGAGAGGCTACAACAAATGTCAGACAAGGTAGAGGCTACCGACAAGCAGAGAGAGAAGAACATCAAAAAAGACATGCAAGAAATGAAGCAATTGTGTGACACTGTGAACAGTAAGTTAGGGAAACTGGAGGCGAGAATGGACACAATGAGCAGAGACCAGGCTGAGAGTTCATGTGCCATACAGGCCAAACTGGATGCCATCTTGAGAAACTCTACATCACAAGACAACCCGGTAACGGATCGAACGCAAGGCAACAGAGTCGATTTTGTGGAACCACAACGGAACAAGCGGGAGTCAACACCGTTACCGTTACCCCGGTGTGCAGCGAGCATAGGACCAGGGGGGTCAAGACAATAATCAAAAATGGAACCTCAAATATGACAAATGGTCCGGGGGATTCCACAACAAGCAACAATGTGGGACCTGATGCCATGACGTGGGCTAGCACCTGGGAGATGATGAATAGGACAATGGAAGCGTTCGCTACAAGGAACACTGACTCGAGTGAAAGAGGGGGTGGCAAATCCAGGAAAACCTTCAAGAAGCCAAAAGATTTTAAGGACGACTAAGATGGATGCATCGACACATGGGTAGAAATTATGAGACTACATTTGGAACAAGACAACTTGAAAAACGATAGACGAGCCTCCACAGCGATACTCAGCAATTTAGAAGACACGGCGTTAAATAATTGTTATATTGAGGTAAGGAGAATTTTAGGTTGATCCATCTGAAATGGATCAAAGTTCCACTGTCTAATAAAAAGTAACTATACGGACTGTTCCGACCCTGTTTTTAACGGCGTTCGCGTATTTTAGGTATTTTGAGACCTAAGTATGGGGACGTTCTTATTTTCTATAGTGGGGGGGGGGGGGGTATTTTGGTAGTGGCCTTTAAGCTGTAACGAGGGTTTTAGTCTCATTTCGCAAGTGCACCGAATTGGCTTCGACTGTTCGAGGTAGAAAAACACAAGAGATAGTGCCCCTGACTCTTGAGCCAATGGTTATAGGGCCTATTTTTCTTTAACTTCATATGTGACTTAAGTAGGCGACTGTTAGATAGTGTTTTTATGGCGCTCCTGGGTGTTTTTACGACATCATGACTACGGAGTCGAACCCACTTGACACAGCTCCGGGCTACATGCCCATTCTAGAGTAACGGTGGTACTGTTCAGCGAGAACGTATAAACCTTCCGGTCATACCGTGATAGCTTTTTAAGAAAACTCGAGAAAATTTCTTGGTACGCTCTCCGAACAAGGCCTAGCTAACCGAGTAAGGGGGGTAACTAGGGGGACTAAAAAACGAGCAAAAAGACAAAAAGCTAAACAAAAACCGAAAAAGAATAGAAAAAGGAACAAAAATCATAAAACAATAAAAAATGACAGCGACTTTGACACCAGATTAGTTGGATCAAACCTTTATATTAAATAAATAGTATACCCATACTGTTTTTATAAGACCGATCTTTTCGATCATTTCAGTAATTTAAAAAGGTGCCCGAGTGTGGGCGTTGTCAAGGGTTTTCAGATAGCTTGCAACTTACCTGGACCACTAGGAGACTTGACTGGAAAAGGTGAACAGCCAAGTGGGAAAGTGGTTCGCAAGAAGGGAGCCCGACAAGAACTGGACACGACAAGAGGACATCCAGCACCGACGGGACCGAACAAAGAAAGCACACAAGGGTGTTTTGTTTGGTCAATCGACGGACCACTGGGAGACTGGACTGGACCAGGTGACCAGCCAAGTGGGAAAGTGGTGCTGGCGAGAGGTGCTGGACGAGCCAAGGAGACAACCAGCACGGAATCAGAACAATCAGAAGAGGACACACAGAAGTGTTCTGGTTGATCAATCGGGTATCGTTAGAATCCACATTACAAAATAGGAGATAAGTGTAAAATTGGATAATCGGAACCCCACTGTTTTGAGGAGCGTTTTTACTTGAGCAGAGCTTGGAAACAAGCTCTACGGTTTTCTCTTGAGAGGTTTAGCACCAGCGCTTAAGATAATTTTCGGCTTAAGAGGGGGGCTAAATAGGGGGGAGGTTAGAATGGGGGCTGGTTAGGTTAGAGATTGGCGGTTGCAAATTGTAAGAAGGGGGGACACGTTATAGTAACAAATCAATCGATATCGTCGATATAGTTACATTATAATCTTACACGCGTGAATTACAGACAGAGGATATCCAAATTTAAGATCGAATTAAGGTAGGTACCCTGGTCGGATCGGGTGGGGGGAACGGAGATAGACAGTTTTTGAAACCCGGAAGGAAAATACCCCATAAGAACGTTAAGAGGGGGGAGGAAAACGCGTGACAATCAGGTACCAGACATTTTTCTACCAAAGGACGACATTAGTCACCTCTGATTTTAGGTGAGTTCATTTTTCTGTTTTTATAATTTTTTCTCGTTTGTGTTTTTACGTTTTCGGTACTAATTTTATCGATTTTGAACAAACAGGTGATCACAACACACCTGCGAACAAGTTGGATTTCAACCTGCATCAGATTAATAAAGTGAGATAAATACAGGGGGGTTAGCATTTGAAACTTTTGGCCAGTAAGGTTGGGTTTTGGGGAAGTTTTTATACTAGAGCTCAAGTGGTGATACCAGGGATAGTGGTTCAAGAGTCCCAACAACGAAGAAGAAGAAATCAGTGTGTCCCAACACTGAAGTGACAAAGTCCTGGGACAGTACAATGAAGTCTTGGGACGAAACCAAGAAGTCTGGGGACAGTACCAAGAAGTCTTGGGACAGTGCCGAATAGTCTTGGGACAGTACCGAAAAGTCTTGGACTGTGCAGAAATGTCTTGGGACAGTACCAAGAAGTCTTGGGACAGTACCAGGAAGTCTTGGGACAGTACCAGGAAGTCTTGGGACAGAGCGGAAAAGTCTCGGGACAGTACCAAAAGGTCTTGGGACAGTAAAGGAAAGTCTTGGGACAGTGCAGAAAAGTCTTGGGACAGTATCAAGAAGTCTTGGGACAGTGCCGAATAGTCTTGGGACAGTACCGAAAATTCTTGGGACATTACAGAGAAGTCTCGGGACAGTAACGAAAAGTCTTGGGACAGTACCAAGGAGTCTTTGGACAGTCCCGAATAGTCTTGGGACAGTACCGAAAAGTCTTGGGACAGTACCAAAAAGTATTGGGAAAGAACCAAGAAGTCTTGGGACAGTGCGGAAAAGTCTTGAGACAGTACCAGGAAGTCTTGGGACAAAGCGGAAAAGTCTTGGGACAGCACCAAGAAGTCTTGGGAAAGTACAGAAAAGTCCTGTGACACTACCGAAAAGTCTTGGGACAGTACCAAAAAGTCTTGGGACAGTACCAGGAAGTCTTGGGACAGAGCGCAAAGGTCTTGGGACAGTACCAAAAGGTCTTGGGACAGTGCGGATGAGTCTTGGGACAGTACCAGGAAGTCTTGGGACAAAGCGGAAAAGTCTTGGGACAGAACCAAGAAGTCTTGGAACAGTGCGGAAAAGTCTTGGGACAGTACCAGGAAGTCTTGCGACAAAGCGGAAAAGTCTTGGGACAGCACCAGGATGTTTTGGGACAGTACAGAAAAGTCTTGGGACACTGCCGAAAAGTCTTGGGACAAAACCAAGAAGTCTTGGGACAGTACCAGGAAGTCTTGCGACAGAGCGGAAAAGTCTTGGGACAGTAGCAAAAGGTCTTGGAACAGTACCAAGAAGTCTTGGGACAGTACAGAAAAGTCTTGGGACACTACCGAAAAGTCTTGGGACGGTACCAAGAGGTCTTGAGACGTGCGAGGTAGCCCAACACTTGAGTGATAGGCCTTGGGACAGTGTGAAATATTCAAATACTTAAGTGAAGAGCACAAATGACCGGACAGAACATTCAAATCAAGAAAAATCAGCTCTAATAAGATCACGAATTGAAAGATTTTTACTTAAGAAAACTAGGAATACTTTTTAGAATTTTTATCCTTAGAATAGAAGTTTGTAAATATTAATATTGTAGATAGAAAAAAATGTATATAAGAATCATGAGGCGAAGTAGGGTACCGATAGCAGAAAGGAGATTACTAGAGTCAAAGACTAATCATAACTCTTCGCAACGAAAAGCAATGCCGTCGGTCCAAAAAGTAATGAGTAAGAACTTTGCAGTGAGCATGGTCAACACAAGAAGCGCAAAGGGAAAGCACAAAACGAAGGTAAGCGCTGAAGAGGAACGAACGGTACCTGCTACAGAAATTGATCTTGAGACACCAGACCAGAGCGTTGATGAGGTGGAAAGGGAAACAACGGAGTCAACACCGATGCCGGAAGTGGAAGAACAAGAAAAGAAGACGTTGGAGTTCTCGCCGATTGACATTGTAGACGATACAACGAGCAACACACCGGAAACGATAAATGATAATTCTCATGCAAAAAGAAAGTCGTTCACAGAGAGGATTGCAATGATGGTCGGAATGAAACCAAGAGAGAAGGAAGAAATAGCACCTACGACCGAGAAAGGCAAGACATTTGGAACGGTTTCTGCAGTAGCAACAGAGGACAATCGAGACAATGATCATGTCAATCTTGTAGCAACAGCTAGCCACGAGGCAACAGTTGAAAATGGGACAACAGCTAACCAAAAGAAAACACCTTTTCTTGAACTGAGTGACTTGATGGCGAAGCTGGAACAAATCGATAAACAACTGAAGTGCAGTGAAGATGATCGACAATTGCTAAAAAATGAAATCAGATATATTAAGCACTAGAGCCTGGATCATTGCTTCAATCTGGCGAAGGCAACTGAAGAGAGGCTACAACAAATGTCAGACAAGGTAGAGGCTACCGACAAGCAGAGAGAGAAGAACATCAAAAAAGACATGCAAGAAATGAAGCAATTGTGTGACACTGTGAACAGTAAGTTAGGGAAACTGGAGGCGAGAATGGACACAATGAGCAGAGACCAGGCTGAGAGTTCATGTGCCATACAGGCCAAACTGGATGCCATCTTGAGAAACTCTACATCACAAGACAACCCGGTAACGGATCGAACGCAAGGCAACAGAGTCGATTTTGTGGAACCACAACGGAACAAGCGGGAGTCAACACCGTTACCGTTACCCCGGTGTGCAGCGAGCATAGGACCAGGGGGGCCAAGACAATTATGAAAAGTGGAACCTCAAATATGACAAATGGTCCGGGGGATTCCACAACAAGCAACAATGTGGGACCTGATGCCATGACGTGGGCTAGCACCTGGGAGATGATGAATAGGACAATGGAAGCGTTCGCTACAAGGAACACTGACTCGAGTGAAAGAGGGGGTGGCAAATCCAGGAAAACCTTCAAGAAGCCAAAAGATTTTAAGGACGACTAAGATGGATGCATCGACACATGGGTAGAAATTATGAGACTACATTTGGAACAAGACAACTTGAAAAACGATAGACGAGCCTCCACAGCGATACTCAGCAATTTAGAAGACACGGCGTTAAAATGTGTAGTTGCAACGAAGGAAGAGGAACGGGATACTGCAGACAAAATCTTCGAGATATTGTTGAACCGATTCGGATCAGGAATGAAGGGTCACCAGGCTATGATGAGATTCGAAAAAAGTAGACAGAGGGACGATGAATCGATCGATTGGTTCCTGGATGATCTTGAGAGCTTGAGAAGGAGTGATCCTGAAGAGTCAACAAACAGAAGGAACTTCAGCATCGCCTCGAAATTTATCGATATGGTTAAAAGTGACAACTTGAGAACAATGTTAGCAACATATTTTACACTAGCAACATATTATACAATTTGAGGGCCCTTGCTCTTCACTTCTGGCCCCTTCCGGAAATTTCGGTATGACTAGCTTGCCAGTTGACTGATTTTCTTCCTCTCCATGGACTATTTTGACCTCCTCATAGCCGAAGGGTGCTAGCAGGGTTCTCGTTTGTAGCGTTCCTCCCACCGTTAAACCCGGTTTCGCACTCGTCAAGATCAGTGAGGTATCTGGTAATTCGGCTCTGCCTCTCATCCTCATAGGCGCTAAATCCAGTTTCGCCCATTCCTTGTCAAATCCCCCAGGCTTCGGAGTCGCTGCGTTGCTTACCCGCCTTCTCGTTGCTTGAGCCGTGTAAGCAAATCGCGTATGCTGCAACACTGCGGCATTTCTGCCCACAAAACGCGGATCCATCGTTTCCGAGAATTTCGCCACCCTCCTTTCATTGGTCTGAAACGCTCTCAACCTAGTAGTTTGCACTGCGGAGACTGCTCCGAGCAACATCCTTCTTATCAGAGGGAATTCAGGGATTTCCTCTGGCAGCTTCTTGTAATCACCCCAACCTTTCGTCCCCTCTCTCACCTTGTGGTATGCTGCAGTGAGCCGGGGAATTCTTGTGATCTCGCCATTTGTCTTGTCATAGGGCCTTAGATTCCAGAGCTTTGGGAATACTTCAATATGCCCTCTGTCCACTTCTCCCATACAGTCACGGAAGTGATCATCGAAGTTGACGACCGTCATCTCTGGCTCCGATATATTGGCAAAAAACAGATCTTCGCTCATGAGCTCTCGCAATACGTGCTGCTCACACCAATTCAGCGCACTTCTGTCCACTGCTGATATGAGGTTCAGGTGCAGCACCGACCTCTTGTATGCTTCCACCTTAACATCAGGAACGCAAACGTGACTGCTGGTCCATATATGACCGTCACGAACTCTGATCAACACTAAGGCTCCTCTGATCAACACTAAGGGATCGGTCCTCATAGCTAAGCTCAGATCAGTTAGCAGGGGATCTTCTTGATCATCACTGGGCCTTGCTCGAAAGCATCCGCGCCCAACGCTGCTATCCGAGGGGTCAAGTCCAGCCACTGGTTAGCCTCTGGTTTCCTTCTCAAAACCATCGTTTCTAATTGAGCTCTGGTCTCCTTTGAGTTTTTTCTCCTCTCTCCTTCCTCTTTTGTTTCCATTCCTCGGAACCATAAATCGTTTGACATCGTTACGATTACTCGATGTTCATCGTCAATTCCTGGCTTCAATTTGAGTTGTCGACTGAAGTTGGACAGTTCGAAACCCAGCACTTCGTCCAATACTAACATGTGTAGTGAATAGTCATTGAATCCTCAAATCGCGTTCGAGATGTCCGACCACACCGCAGGTAATTCAGCCCTGAGTGGCCTCAGATTCTTCATCTCTATCTCGGGATTTGGGGCAGATGTGGTCACATCATATTTCCCTTCCGAGAGCAAAGCCACAATTGCATACACGAACTTCAGTCCATTCGGGAGACTTGCCTATCCCGGAGACAGCGCGAACACGGCTCTCGGCGTTATCTTAGTGAAGGCACCCTCTTTCAGGGTATCTACTACTTCACCCATTGGCTCGAGGATATCTTTTATAGCTGGCCATACAGCGCTTTCGGCCGCCGTAGGCTCTCTGAGTCTGCTCAGGAAATCCCTACTGTGTAGATGTTCATTGATGCCAGCGAACACAATTGTGATTGGGTTCATTTCTGTCTGCCGTTGTACCCCGATCGCCTTTGACACGGGTTGTATAGGTCGACCGCTGCCAACATTATAACATCAGGCCAAAACAGAGACTTGGAGGTATATACAAAGTCTGAACTCGCGACTATCATAATCTTGGCCTTCCTTATTTCTGCCTTGTCATATGCAGCAAAGATGGTCTCATCTTTCTTTATCGCCTTCAACTCACCGTATCTCTGAACATCACCTTCTTGATTCATTTGTTTTGGGTACGATCTTTCTTTCACGTGGCCTGGGGGTGCTTTCACCTGCCTGAACATCTTTACATGTTTTCCTATTTGCGCCCTCGTCGTCAGGAATCTTCTGGGTCTTTCTTCTCGATTCCCTTCATCGTGATTCAGTTTCACGTCTTGTAACGGTCTTTGCATTCACTGGACCCATTGTATTGTTCGAGGGCAGTCCCTCTAAATCGGCAAATCTCAAGGCAGTTGTAGAGCTGAAGTTTATGCCAGCAGCTATTAACCAGACCACGCCTGTTATTGAGAACAGTCCGTTGACAGACAATCTCACTCCGTTCAACATCCTCATGGCATCTGCTGCAATGCTCACCTCTGAAGGTTCAGTTTCAGCAGATCATCCTTGTATATGTGCCAGGGAGAAGGTATGGGCCTCGACCACATCAAAGAGCTCCTATCTGAGCAACGTTCCTCTCGACTGGTTCTCGTCGTCTCCGATCTCGTATCCGATCTGGAGGTGCTGGTCGTCTCCGCTGTCGGGTTGACAGGCCCTAGTCTTCGTCTGGGATTGATGGTTCTTCTCGTGGGCGCTTACCCCAACCGATCTTGTACGTCCGTTCTTCGCCCTGGCTCGCTCGAGCTTTGCGGCCTATAGGTCGTCACGGCTGGGACCGTTCCCAAACATGTTTCCAAGTTAGGAAGCATAAAGGTTGAAATTGCCGGTTCATTCGCTTTTTCCTCCTTCTTCAGCACTCCCGTGTCAAAGAGTTCTACTTCCATTTCATCTAATGGCTCTTGGAAGACTCTGTCCAACCAGGCTTGTCCTTCGATGCTATCAAAGTGGATGCCGTCAGTGGTCAGTCTGGCCTGATCCTTAGCTCTCAGCTCGTGCTCAATATCCATAAGGATCATCCGTCCCGCATTTCGTCTCGCAAGATTTCTTAGGATGTTGTTCCACCTGATTACTCCTTCAATGTGTCTTCTCCCTGTTGCAGTCAACGTCCTCATGCTCATTAGTACAGTGCAGACGGTCAGTACCGCGCAGTTGAATCTCTGCCAGAAAGTAGTAAATAGGCACACCATCATTGACTCCCATAGTGTCTCTTCCTCATCTGAGCTTCTGGATATGTTATTCGTCCCTACTAGGATCATCACGTTAGGAATTCTCCCTGGGTCCACCATCCGAAATAGCTGGGTTATCGTTGCACCTCCAAAGGCCATCACCGTATTGATCCAGGAGGTCCTCAAGTTCTGGAGTAATCTGACTAAGCTGTCCCCCAAAATCAGATGTGATGTCCCAAGTGGCGGTTGCTGCATGTTTACTGCTAGGCTCCAAGTCGATCGATTGAAGCAGGCTCTCGAATCCGTATCCGGAACTCCTGTGAAGCTCTACTTGTACTGGTTGTTCTTTTGCGCGTCACTTACTCGGGACACTTTCTTCGCCGGCATCTCTCGTATCTTTCTGTCTGGGACCCTAAAGCTCCTTGTTGGTAACGTTGCATTGCTAACTCCCTCTTTGGTCATCACGTCTTGGGAGAGTTGTACTCTGCCCGTATCATCGATTGTTCGATAGGGTGCAGTCACCTCGGAACCTGGCGCATTCCTCTTGGCAACTAGTCATCCAGCTGCCTCTATCAGCTTCCTCACCGTTTGCTCCACGACTGGGTCACCTGAGGTATCACTCGGGTCCGGGATTGTCACTCGACCAGTTGTAGCCGGGAGTCGCGTTTTGTCGTCTGACCAATTTTTCGAGACGTCAAGACTGCCCGCGGCGGGGACTGCCCACGAGGAATACTCCTTGTAGGTATCACTTTTTCCACGGCTGTCGTCAACGCCAGCCGCTCCGATCGCTCTTTGTACTCCCGCCTCAAGCGCTCTATTTCTTCAACCTGTTTCTTGTTGGAATCTTTAAACAGTCTCTTCCACATGTCTCTATCTTCTTCCGTACTGAGCATGGTCTTAGTCATTTCGTCCAGCTCCTTCCTGGTCTTCTCCAGTTCTTCCTTCGTCCCATCTAGATCTTGTATGTTTTCGTTTGTTTGAAACATCTCGTTTAAAACGTCTCGAACTTCCCAATCCAGGCTCATTCGCCAAGTCACTCCCTTAGAGAGCCCCTTTTCTCCACCTCTTCACTCTCATGTTCGGGAGGTCTAGTACTCCTCTTTCTTCATATGCTGCCATCAGTAAGACCTCCGAGGGGCGGTCCCCAGGGTTATCATGCCCAAAGATGTTTATTAAGGCGGTCAACAACATGACTACCTCTGGGTCCTCCAGAGCGAAGTCTCGATCCATCAGCCGACAATAGATCGCATCTACCATCGGTCCTACATATGCCTCTGCCAGGTCAGTCAATTCGTCCAAGTTGAAATTATCCATTCTCTTTCAGGTTTGATTCTGTTATTGATTCAATGATTTAAACTCAAGTGAGTAATTAAACGATCAATCAGGATCTAGAAAAGAGGTCACGAATATCACACTTGTCAGCTTCACACTAATTTCTTGTTAAAATTTATTTAAAACAGTCAGATAAAAAGATTTTTATGTTAAAATTTATTAACATCAATCCATTTCTGAAACTTTGGAATTCTACCTAAGATTTGACAGTCCAAACATTGGTTCTACTCCTAAGATTGTCATTCAGTTGTTCATAGTCACTAACTCCTTCTTGCCCAGAGTCTTAAAAACATAACACATAACATAACATAACACACAAATCACACACAACACACATTTAAAATGACGCCCCCCTGTATGCCACCTAAACTCAACCTATAGTTATGTAATATTTCTTATGTAACTATACTTGTATATTAGTATCAGAGAAGATTACGTGTATCAGTGCGTACAGCTCCCGTGGATGCAGTCGTCCTCTGTTCGGATCCTACACTGGAAGCGAAAGCTCCTTCACTTCCCTTTCCACAAGGAAGTCTCTCAATCTCGTCAAGGACAAGACTAGGTTTTCCGGGTCCACGTGCCGCTTCTCCGTCGCCCTCGTCACCAAAAAGCATAAGTACTTTCCCGGTATCTGTGACGCCACCGGAGGCAAGGCTGCTACGCCCCCTATTCCTGGTCTTTGTTTCCAAAGGAATTCTATGTTTTTATATTCTCACTTGAAACCTGCTGCTAACGCTGTCTTAAAACTCATGTCTGCTGTGATTGGTATCGCACATGTTCTATTTGTGAGTATGAAATCGCTATCTGTTAGTATTATGCTACTTGAATATTCATTTGGTAACTTAAAATATGACTCAACTACCCTCCCTATGTCCGGTTTCTTTGGGTCTTCGCCTGCTTCTGCTTCTAAATCTCCTGTCTCTTTTGCTGTTCTTATTTTTTTTATTAATAAATTTTCAGTGTGGGTGAGTCCTACCCCCACTCCCCGGACAAAAATGTCCATCGATGTCCTCGTCGATCGCATACCGGATATCAAGTCGAGGTTAGAAGCCGGAATGAGTAGTGGCCCTTCCTGGGCGGCACAAGAAGGATCCTCTCGTTCGGTTTTCATGTATTTCATGATTTCACGATCTACATCTTGAATCGTGACACTGGTCTCCTTTGGGTCCGACGTCATTTCGTTCAGCCATTCCAAGACACGCAGATTCGTCAACTCTTGTTCGTAGGATTGCTTTTGCTCGTCGTTGAATTCTACCGCGGGATTCGACCGGTCCTCGATCCATTCCTGATCGTGGTCGCCTTCTATGTCGATGTCTTGCGACACGGTTATTCCCTCTAGACCGACCACTTCGTCCACTTTTTTTTTTAGATCTATCCTACCCACCACGAACTCATCGCCGTAAGGTTTATATTTCTTCTTGGATCTTGTCCTGTCATTCAGTCGAGTCTGTATCGTGAACAGAAGATCTGGTTCCAAATTCTTGGGGACCTCCCTTTGTTCGGGGTCTTGCCAGTCCTCCTCTGGGTAGGGTAAAGTTTCTTCATCCGTTTCAATCACCTCGTTTGGATACAGGTCCAGTGTGGGGCCTTGTTCCTTCCTCTACGACTTCATTCCCATCGTTCTTTTCCCTGGTACCCTTCTCGTTGACCTCACAGGCAGGGTCCATCATCAGATAATCCCCCTCTTCCACGTCTGCAGGTATACGTCAGTCTTCTGTCGATGGGTTGTGTGGCTTAATGTTCTCGTAATGAGCGGCTCGGCCAATACTCAGTCTATAAAAGCGTCCCTCCTGGTGCACTTCCGTAATCATGAATGGTCCCCTCCACTTCTTTAGGAGAGCTTTTTTGTTCCTTTCGGTTGTATAACGTTCTGAAATACCCATACGTAGTCTCCTACCGAGTAAGCTTTTGCACCAGCTGCTTTCTTGTCGAATCTTTTCCTCTGCCTTGCCTGTGCCTGCTGAGTATTTCGTCTACACAAGTCGTTCATTTCTTGCTGACGTCTAATCACATCCCTTACATAGACATGTGGAGACGTTTTCTTTTCCTCATACTCTGGGTAGAAGAAAATCAGGGGCAAAGAGTTCTCGTGTCCGGTTAGCATCATGTGTGGAATAACTCCGGTGGTGGAATGTTGCGTGCGGTTATATGCTCCCATCACCTGTGGAAGGTATCTGTCCCAATCGGTCATGTACCTGGAACAATATACCCTCAGCATCGACACTAACTTTCAATTCTGTCATTCCACTAAGCCATTCGTCTGGGAAAGGTATGTAGTGGAGTAAGCTTGAGCAACCTGTGAGCGTCTCATAAGCTTTTTCGTTAATTTCTCCTACGAAAGCTGTTCCATTATCCGACTGAAATGTCATCGGAAACCATGTCTCGCTATCCACTTATTGATCAGGTGATTGCACGTCTCTTCCGCTGAGGCAGTTATGCAGGGCACGGCCTCTGCATACTTCGTGAAAAGATCTATCATGACCAAGACTTGATTATAACCACTGTCTGTCATACATATTTTTTGGTGATCAATCTGAACCACCTCGTTGAATTCAGACGACTCGATTGACTGCAAATGAAATCGCAATTTCCTTGGATCATTGGCCTGTTGGCTTGACGGACATGCTGTTACCCACTTCTCGCATGCCTTTTTCATTCCAGGCCAATCAAAGTGCTCCAGGATCCTCTGATATAGTTTGTCGTTTCCCTGATGGCCCATATGATCATGCGACCTGAATAAAAGTACTGTCAGATAGAGTTGCGGTAACACTATCGCGTTATACTTGTACAGGACTTTGTCTTCATCTCTTCTCTTGCAATCCACTATCCCGTCCTTGTTCAGATATAACCTTCCCTCTTTGTGCATAAAGTACTGTCTCAGAATACGGTAACTGTCTTCCTCTAGGTCTCCTTTTTCCAGAGCACCATTTTCGATCCACCTTTTCAGGTTGCTTGTCATGCGGTCATTTCTCTGCGCTCTTAGTAGGTCCGAAAGTCTGTATCTCGCCTTCAAGTACGTCTTCATGACCCTCATCTGACTATTCAGCTCATTGGGCTGATTCGTGTCTTCTTCCATCTTAACGCACCAAATCTTCGCCAACGGCTGTGCTTCTTGTTTGAACGGCTGAAGATCAGTCCTGACTACCTCTTTCTGCGGCAGCAAGCTTATCGAACATTTCGATACTGCTATTGTTTCCAGATCATCTGCTGCGTTGTCAAAGACTCTTTCACCTGGTATGAGGTAGCGACCTCCCTATCTAGATCCCTTGCTCGAGTTTCCACTAATAGTGTGTGGATCGCTAGCTCTGACATGTCTGATCCTGAGCTCGAGTTCCTGTCTGAATAGCTGTCAATCCCTGAATTCCGAGAATTTTCAACCATTGAAGAGTCCGCGACAGAGCTCGTTCCCTCCTCCGGATCAGTTCTGTGCGTTCTCCGCATCCATATGAACTCCCCGGACCAAACTTTATTCTCCAGGTTCTGTTTCTCATCAGGAACGTTTTCATCTACATCAGACTCCCCGGACAAACTTCCTTGTCCCGGGTGTTGATCTCGAACTCGCCGCCTCTTCTCACTGTTCACCTCTCCGGACAAACAATCTTGCAACAGGTTTCGTTCAACCACCTCACCTTCCTTATCTTGATCCTCAAAAGTAACGGTTTTCTTTTGCGTATCGTTCCCCTGTTCTTTACGTTTGTATGAAGTACTGGTTAAAACCTCGTGTGGTATTGAGGATACTAGTTGCTAAACTATTGTCCTACAATCACTCTCGTTTTCTTTGCGTTGTCGTCTTGATGGCATGATCTTCACCTTCTCACTGACTGTCAGTGATGCCATAGCTGCTGCCCGCTCGGGGTCATCCCTGGTGACTTATCTCTCTAACAATCCACCCAGCATCCGCATCACTTGCGGTGTGACCTGCACCGTTTTATCCAATAATGAGATGCTGTTTATGTTCATGCGAGAGAGTTCCTGCAGGACCAGGTTTGAGCGCAGCAACATATCCACGGGCACCGGGTCCTTCTTGAATAGAATCTTTATCTCGGCTGATTTTTCTGCGGGTAAATCAGGATATCCTGAAATTGGATGTCCAGACTTGTCCAACCATCTCGTCAAGGGAAGCGCTTTATACGTTTCTTTGTCCAGAAGCGAGAATCCTTCCTTGATTTCTGCCTGATTGGCTTGCTTCTGTTTCCAATCTTTCAGAGAACTCTGTCTTTTTGCTAAGGCTGTCAGCATTCTGGTGTTTGTCCCGCATCCTGTGCTCGATTATCATGTGGTAGCCATCTAATCTTACTATCCATCTACCAATATAACTCTGATCCATCGAGTATGTCTTCAACCAGGATAACGCTCTGTTGTCCACGCGTAACTTAAAGGGAGCGCTCCCCAAGTATGCGCGGTACTTTTCCACGAATGTGTCACTCAACACCTTACTGCCATATGCAATGGGGCGGAGGACTGTTCTTCCACTCCATTCCTGCTCCTGATTCAGTATTCCTGAGATGGCTACTACCGATGCGTCTGTGTCAAGAATATACATGACCTTTTCCGTAGGCATGTCATGCACTGGCGCTTCGCACAGTTCCCGCTTTATGTGCTCGAAGGCAACTTTTTCTTCATCGTCCCATTCGAACTTCTTTCCTCTATTGCGCATCAGCCTCTGAATTGGATACACCTTGTCTGCATATCCTTTCATGATCTCACGGTAATAATTGGCAAACCCTAGGAAGCTCAGGAGCTGGGTGTCCGTTCTAGGAGCCTTCCATGTCAACACTGCTTCTACTGCTTCTGGGTCCGGCCTCACACCATGCCTGTCCATCATTCTTCCCAGGTGCTTGATTGAATCTTTAAGGATTTCACATTTCGATGGTTTGCATTTCAAGCCTGCTCTTTTCATGCATCCAAAGTAGTAGATGTTGGAGTTGAAGTGGGGGGGGGGGGGGGATGGAGGTGGCGGACCCCCATGTATTAAGATAGGGAATAGAGCATCCGGTCCGCCAGCTATGTATTAAGATTGGGTATATAGTCTACAATGTATTAAGATAGGGAATACCGATGGTAAAGTTTCAGTGTGATGGTAAGAGAAAGAAAAATGTAATTTTTTTTGTTTTTGTCTAGTTTTTCGCAAAAATGTTGGCGCGTGTTAATTAGTTTGTAAATATCGAAAATTATTTACGTGTAGGTTGTGTAATGAAGGACTTTTAATTAGTTTTTTGGTTCATGGTAAGCCAATGGTAAAAACTTGGAATTTATATGAAAAAATTTTCAAAAAACTTCAAAACACGATAAGGTTAGCTATTATTTCGTTCAATCGGTGGTTGATGCAAGAAGAGAAGGAGATGAAAACCCTTTGTCAGGAGTTGTAGCAGAAACGATGAAATTTTTGGGTAATTCCCTGTATGGATATCAGATCATGGATAGATCGAGACATACAATCACAAAATATCTCAACGATGAAAAAACTCATAAGGCAATCAATGAACCACTGTTTAAGAGACTTAACACAGTTGAGAAGGACTTATATGAGGTGGAGTTATTGAAGTCAACCATTGAGCACAGAGAACCCATCATTGTTGGTTTTTTCATACTTCAGTATGCAAAACTGAGAATGTTGGAACTCTACTATAACTTCTTTGACAAGTTCTGTGATGTGAATAAATTTGAAGAGTTGGAGATGGACACAGACTCACTTTACTTGGCACTTGCCGAAGAAAATTTATACGACTGTATCAAACCAGATAAGAGAGCTGCTTGGGAAAAAATTAGGGAAAATGACTGTAAAGACTCTTTCAAGGCGGATCCAAAATCTAATTTCTTCCCTCGAACGTGCTGCAGTACGCATAAAAAGCATGATAAGCGGGAACCGGGACTTTTTAAAGAAGAATTCAGATGTACAGAAATGCTATGTTTGTGTAGCAAGACATATTGCTGCTATGACAACAAGTCCGATAAGTTCAAATTTAGCAGTAAAGGACTAAATAAACGGGTTCTAGAAGATTCTGGAGACGGCCCCATGTCAAAATACAGGAGAGTGCTTGATGAAGCAATTAATCTTACATCTACTAACAGAGGATTCAGAACTATAAAGATATGGTGGCCACATATGAACAGACAAAGAAAGGACTAAGCTATTTTTATCCAAAAAGACAAGTACAAGATGATGGAATTCATACAAAACCACTGAATTTATAAGAACTGATCTGGTCAAGTAAATTTATTCATGATGTTGTATTATATTAGTTTTATGATGTTAATATGTAAAATTTTGCGGTAAACTTGTTATACAATGCAGTGATTTATATACTTTTTTGTAATTTAATTTTTTTTTCTCAAAAAATTTGATTTTTTCGAAGTCTCTGTAGGTTTCAGCATTGTTGCAATTAGATAGAAAGTAAAACTATCTCTTCAATTAGATAGAAAGTAAGATTATTTAATAAATTAGGTCAAATAGTAGCTAACCTTATCGTGTTTTGAAGTTTTTTTGAAAATTTTTTCATAAAAATTCCAAAATTTTACCCAAAACTCTTACCATTGACTTACCATGTACCAAAAAACTAATTGAAAGTCCTTCATTACACAACCTACACGTAATTAACCTTCGATATTCACAAATTAATTAACACGCGCCAACATTTTTTCGAAAAAACTAGACAAAAACTAAGAAAATTACATTTTTCTTTCTCTTACCATCACACTGAAAACTTACCATCGGTATTCCCTATCTTAATACATTGTAGACTCTATACCCAATCTTAATATATAGCTGGCGGACCGGATGCTCTATTCCCTATCTTAATACATGGGGGTCCGCCACCTCCATCCCCCCCCCCCCCCCCCCCACTTCAACTCCAACATCTACTACTACTACGCCATCCACGTAACACATCACAAGATTCCCGTATTTCTTCGTCACTCTGTTCAAAGCTTGAGCCATCATTCTTTGAAACGTGGCCATTGCGTTGCACAGGCCGAAGGGCATCCTCTTCCACTGGTACAACCCCAACTCACATGCGAATGCGGTCTTTTCTCTATCTTTCTTCCGCAGAGGGACCTCCCAGAAGGCAGAACTCAAATCCAGTGTGGTGAAGAACTTAGCAACACCAAGTTTAAAGAGACTCTCGCCTATCCGCGGTATCGGGTACGCATCTTTTATTGTCACTGCGTTCAAGTAGAGAAAGTCGCAACAAAACCTATTCTTTTTCGCCATTACTACCCCGCAAGCCCATGGTAATTTTGAGGGTTCTATCATGTCTTATTCGAGCAACATTTCTATTTCCGCTCGGCAGGCTTACAATTTATGTGGCGTCATTCGTCTTGCGCCTTCCTTGTGGGGAACGGCGCCCTCCTCAAGTTCGATTTCGTGTTCGACGAAGGTACAGCAACCGATCTCCGCCTTGTGTTTTGAAAATAAATCCGCGTTCCGATTTAAAACCGCCCGTAATGATTCAAAATCTCATTCGCCTATTTTCCTTTCAAGTGTTCTATTTCTGGCAAAACCGGTTTGTCAGACTTTAATTCATATGACGAGGGGCGTTCCGAAAAATTCGAGCAGCTCGACAAGCCGTCGTCCGTCTCGAACTTCAATGAAAACAGTTTATGAATAGATTTTAATTTATTAATCTTTTTTAAATTTTATCTTTATTGGCATGATAAGGACAGTCTTTCACACTATATCTCTTCAAGTTTTGTGTCTCTTCATAGTCGGTCCTCACCGGCAAAGCGTAACCAAGTTTCTTTCCACGATGGATTGAAACCGTGGTGTCCAGTGTGTTCAATAAGTCCGTTTCGAGTTACCGAGAAGCTCCGGCCTAAAATCACTGAAGTTTGACTATTTGGATTCGGTACCAAACAAACCTGTTTGCTATCACTTAACGATTTCAGACTCCTCATTCTTAACATTGCTACAACAGCTTGTCCCGGCTGTAGTTTTACCTTTCTATCTAAAAAGATTGGTACGTTGGTTTCATCAGTTATTATTCTATTAATTGGTTTCTTAACAAACTTCTGGTCCGGTTTTCTAATCCTTATTAGGCCGTTGTTCAAGTCAATAATCACGTCGAAAATTCTGACAAAATCTCTGCCCAAGATGAATTGGTCGGGGTCATCCAGATTCTCTACTACCAGGAAGCTCATCCAGAGACCCCGTCTTCCCATGTGGAGAACCGTTATTGGTGTTCTTCCGGCTACGTAAATTGCTCCTCGATTGGCCGCGGCCAGTCGGAGATTCGTCGGATTTAGATTTTCCCTCGTGAAGCCCATTCTTTCCCAAGTTTTTATCGGCATCACGCTCACTACCGCTCCTGTGTCCAGAAGCCCTGTGACTCCGATTTTCTTTCCGTTGGTGTCGAGCAGATGTGCAGTCACATTTGCCTTGTATCCAATGTGAACTGCGTCTTGCTCCATCATGGCGTCATGGCCTATCCTACGGACTTTGAGTTCTTCTTCACTCAAATAGATCTGCCCTATTTGGTCACTGTCTGTTGTCACATATGTCCTAGTGTAGATGCTAATTCCATCCTTGTTCAGTATCACTCGATACGGTCCATACACTTCCACGTAGCGCCCGTGAAGCTTCTTTTTTCGAGGGCCACCCGTTGTTAGTAGTGCTCGCACAGCTCTTGACTCAGTGCGTGGCTACACCTGCCCCAGTTAATCGGCCTCTGTGTCCAAATGCATCAAAGTGAACTCTGATGGTTCGCTCAGATTTCTGATTACCTGGTGTCCCGCTACCGAGATTATTGAATGTATTTTGCTTCCTTGTGGCACCATAGCGAACCTCTTCCCGGATATCACATTTAGTTTCATGCTCAAACTACTTGGTGCTTTTGTTTCTTCAACTTCTGATGCCTCGAAGGCCCTCAGCTTCTCCTGTAGTTTCTCATTTTCCAGTTCGAGCTTCACTTTTTGTTCGATCTCCTTTGTTACCAATTCCTGCTAGACTCTGTTTAGAACATCCCTTGGGGCTGCCCTATAGTCGATCTTGAAGTCATCCGCCGCAGTCACCGGTTCCGGTTCACACGTCTCTTCCGTTAGCGCCTGCATCTTCTTCCTTGCCAGCACTTGGTTTTTCTTTTCTGCGCGCCTCCGCTTCACTCAACAGGCGAGCCTTGCTGGCTCTCACACCCAATAAAGCTTCCTCATGCCTTGAATGCTTGATGTCTGCTACAGCATCACAGACAATCTGATTTAAAATGACATTCCAAGTTGCAGAAGAAGCACCTCGGGCCGAATTTTGCAATTACTCCTCTCATGAAATCCTCATGGTCGATCTCTGACGCATCTTCGTCCTCGAGGCTAAAGCCTATTGCTTTCATATTCTGTTTGTAAATTGGGCATGCTGACACACGATTGTCCGTCGAACTGCAGTTTGCATAAGAGCGTCTCTTGTCCATATCGTCCCTTGGTTTGTTCCAATTAATCCCTTGGTTTGCTGGTCCGTTGTTAAAATTGCCATAAATATTCTGGTAATATCCAGATCTCGAAGGAGGTTTCAACGAAAGATATTCTTTTGACTTGAGTTGAGAGTGGTGTGTAATGTGTTGCTAACATTGTTCGAAGTTCATCATTCTTCACACCATCGATGAATTTTGAGGCTACTGCCAGGTTCATCCTTCTATTTGACTCATCTGGTTGGCTACGCCTTCTCAGAATCTCCAAATCGTCTAGAAACTTGTCTATCGTCTCATCTTCACGTTGCCTCCGTTTCTCGAAACGCATCATTGGTTGGTGTCCCTGCAACCCAGAGCCAATGCGGTTTAACAAGATTTCGAAGATTTTCTCAGCAGTGTCCCGCTGGTACTGCTTTTTGGCCATCACGCAGTTCAGGGCTACCCCTTCCAAGTTACTGGTGAGCGCACTGCATTCTTGCCTTTCTGACACGTCTTCTTCCTCAAAATGCAGTTTCATCACCTCTATCCAGGTATCTATCGAGCCATCAGATTCGTCTTTATAACATCTTGGTTTCTTAAAGACTCTTCTGGACTTCTCACTACGTTCATTGGTTTTAGATAACTTCGTGAGGAATGTCTCCAAAGACCTGTTCAGAGGTTCAAAGGCTGTGGCCATTGATGTAGCATCTCTTGGATGCCCCGTTTGAGTATCATTGACTCCTGATAACGGTTCTGTACTTGGAACTTCCCTTCTGTCCGAATCGCTCGGATCGTTTCTTCCTTGGCCCGCACGACTCCTCCCTGGGCTCCCATGACCCCTTCGGATTGGCAAAATTGGGAGCCCTCCGGATTGGCAAAATTGGGACCCCTCCGGATTGGGACCCCTCCAGCTTTGTAAAAATAGCTTCTCGGGGATTTTCTAAATTTTCACCCGATACCCTTCCGGATACGTTCTCCGATGCTATTATGCAGTTTGAACTAACTAGGACGGGTGTATCGTCTTCCCTTAGACCCTTCCGGATTGAAGTTAAGCCTTTTATTTGAGAATTCACCCTAACGGTGAAGGGTCTCATCACTAGCCTAGTTTCGACCTGACTATGGTTTTCTGGTCCCCTTAGCCTTCCCTTTTTGTATAGAACAGCGTAAAATTGCCTTATTCAACCATTACTACCCTTTGGTAAGGGTGCCAGGACTTTCCAAAAAAAAATTATATAACGTGAAGGGTCTACCTTCCCGAATTGGTGAATTTGTTAAAAACAATCCTAAAAAAAATTTAAAGGTAGCAAACTTCTCAAGTTATTACATTTATGCTAGAGTCGCTAGTTATTTTAGTTACTCCATTTCTCGAGTGTGCTGGTATGTGAGTTTCTAATTTAGTTTTCTTGAGTTTGTTTTATAATTGTTATGTTGAGGTAAGGAGAGTTTTAGGTTGATCCATCTGAAATGGATCAAAGTTCCATTGTCTAATAAAAAGTAGTTATACGGACTGTTCCGACCCTGTTTTTAACGGCGTTTGCGTATTTTGGGTATTTTGAGACCTAAGTATGGGGACGTTCTTATTTTCTAGAGTGGGGGTATTTTCGTAGTGGCCTTTAAGCTGTAATGAGGGTTTTAGTCTCATGTCGCAAGTGGACCGAATTGGCTCCGACCGTTCGAGGTAGAAAAACACAAGAGATAGTGCCCCTGACTCTTGAGCCAATGGTTAGAGGGCCTATTTTTCTTTAACCTCAAATGTGACTTAAGTAGGCGACTGTTACACACCGTTTCTACCAAAGCGAATTCTTTTGGTGGTTTTCCTAACATCGGGTCGACAAAAACGTTACTGTTCTCCGGCTTCGACCAGAACGCTCAAATTAACCTAATTACATGCAAAATAAGTGAGCTCATGGCTGGGTCTCAGTATCCCCAGACAACGAGGTCACTCCTAAAAACAGGGCTACTACTACTTACTATATCACTATTGTTTTTGTTCAGTGGATAAAAATCATCATCTCCATCGAAGATGGATCAACCCTTTCCCTCCACTCCTAGCTTCTCATTATCTGAAAAAGAATCTAGATGTTGTTTAATTTCAATTCAGGACATAACCAGGAAGCTAAAAGTTAGTTTTTATCAGTTCGAGTCCAAGTCTCTAGATCCATCCGGATTCTTGAATCCGGGGAAATAACACTCTTATTTCTTCTCCGGAAGGCTGAATTCACGGTTCCACAACCCTTTACCGTTGGCGTAAATGGCTCAAAAAAAGAACAACGGTAGTTGCGGTGGAGATAACGACGAGAAAAAGAAAATCACAACAGAAAATTAACAGAGTTCGCTCCGAGTTGTAACGATTGTGTCGCTACAATCGTTACAACTCGGAGCGGTCTCTGTTAATTTTCTGTTGTGATTTTTTTTTCTCGTCGTTATCTCCACCGCAACTACCGTTGTTCTTTTTTTTATTTCTTCTGTTTTTTCTCCAGAATGGCAGTTTCAGCATTTCTCAGAAATGTGACGTCATCGTTCGAAATATAAAAATTTAAAATACCAGAAAATTCTCACAGTTTTTCTAATCGTTCAAATAACGTCGCTAATGTGCTAAAACTGCTGATTCTCCAGGTCAGTGGCTAACCATCCGAAATTGCATTTTTGTCCATTCTGGTCGAATGTCACACGTGTTCTTATTGAAGAAACGTAACCCATATCGATTTTAATTGAAAACGTTTTCAACATTTGTCATCTTCTTTTATCATTACCACTTCCATAACTTGAATATTCCAAGGATTTTGACTGGAATACGTGATGAAGGGATACCTGACTGTAAATTCGGTTACTATGATACTTTTGACCTTCTGATTACCATTAAAAAAAAGAAAAATAAGTCAACTGTGATAAAAAGAGCGTGTATACCGCACAGGTTACAGTTGAAGCAGTAAAGCGACAGGGTGTGTGTCAACTAGTTGCCTCAAGGATGCATCCAGCGTTCCCGCGCTGAATCGCTAGGTCTAGCTTTTGTTTGAGAAATTTAAAAGCTAGTTTCTCACCTGTTAAGACTGTTATTCGCCTTGCAAGTCCTTCAAGAAAACTGCAGTAGACCTACCAGCGCCACCCAGTGTTTCCATGGCAACGGGTTCAAAAGTTACTCATCTCATTACCCAATGAAGCACAAATAAAATTGATTTAAAACCAGAAATAACAAAAATAGGAATATTTTCTATGAAAAACTTATGTGTTTTGTACTTTTAGTCGGTCGCAATACAATAGTCGAACTTGTTTCTAAAGAAAGAGCTTTCCCTGCTTGGTGCTGCACCAAACAGACAAAACTTGAAGGCAGTAATTTTCTCAAGTGGGCGTCTATTGCACCCACCGAGTCTTGTATTACCTATGTGCCTTCGGACTGCCCGAGCTAGACCTACTAAAATCTTCAGGGCAATCACTTTTCTCAAAAACGTTTTGGATTTCAATCCACACCAATTAGTTTCACACTCTTGTTCAATTTAGTTTTAGTGTCGCGAATGTCCGAGCTTAGACCTGTTTTGTTTTGGCTTGGTTTTTTATGAAAGGCAAGTTACCAGTGCAGTCACTGGATCCCAGCCTATCTCCTAATAAACCTAATACCTTTAACTACTTTCTTTTCTGTTGTCTTCTTAGGTCTTGACAAAACAGTACCCCTCCGGGTTGACAAAAATAGGACCCCTCCAGATTGGTAAAAACAAGACCCCTCCGGATTGGTAAAAATAGGACCCCTCCGGATTGGCAAAAATGGACCCCTCCGGATTGGCAAAATTTGGACCCCTCCGGATTGGCAAATATAAGACCACTCCCGATTGGCAAAATTGAGACCCCTCCGGATTGACAAAAAAATGATCCCTTCGGATTGGCAAAATTGGGAGCCCTCCGGATTGGCAAAATTTGGACCCCTCCGGATTGGGACCCCTCCGGCTTTGTAAAAATAGCTTCTCGGGGATTTTCTAAATTTTCACCCGATACCCTTCCGGATACGTTCTCCGATGCTATTATGCAGTTTGAACTAACTAGGATGGGTGTATCGTCTTCCCTTAGACCCTTCCGGATTGAAGTTAAGCCTCTTATTTGAGAATTCACCCTAACGGTGAAGGGTCTCATCACTAGCCTAGTTTCGACCTGACTATGGTTTTCTGGTCCCCTTAGCCTTCCCTTTTTGTATAGAACAGCGTAAAATTGCCTTATTCAACCATTACTACCCTTTGGTAAGGGTGCAAGGACTTTCCAAAAAAAAATTATAAAACGTGAAGGGTCTACCTTCCCGAATTGGTGAATTTGTTAAAAACAATCCTAAAAAAATTTCACGTTTAATTTTTTGAATAATTGATGTTTTTATGAGTAAGCTCACCTAATTTCTGATCTAATGGTACTAAGATCAACTGGATTTGTCCAGTAGTTACAAAGTTATTAACCAAAACATCTTTTTTTCTAAAGTCGAAAAGTTTCTCCCTTATAAGTTCCCCCTAACTTTTTTCATCTGAAATGGATCAAAGTTCCATTGTCTAATAAAAAGTAACTATACGGACTGTTCCGACCCTGTTTTTAACGGCGTTTGCTTATTTTGGGTATTTTGAGACCTATGTATGGGGACGTTCTTATTTTCTAGAGTGGGGGTATTTTCGTAGTGGCCTTTAAGCTGTAACGAGGGTTTTAGTCTCATGTCGCAAGTGGACCAAATTGGCTCCGACCGTTCGAGGTAGAAAAACACAAGAGATAGTGCCCCTGAATCTTGAACCAATGGTTAGAACAGCGTAAAATTGCCTTATTCAACCATTACTACCCTTTGGTAAGGGTGCAAGGACTTTCCGAAAAAAATTTATAAAATGTGAAGGGTCTACCTTCCCGAATTGGTGAATTTGTTAAAAACAATCCTAAAAAACATTTCACGTTTAATTTTTTGAATAATTGATGTTTTTATGAGTAAGCTCACCTAATTTCTGATCTAATGGTACTAAGATCAACTGGATTTGTCCAGTAGTTCCAAAGTTATTAACCAAAAAATCTTTTTTTCTAAAGTCAAAAAATTTCTCCCTTATAAGTTCCGCCTAACTTTTTTCATCTGAAATGGATCAAAGATCCATTGTCTAATAAAAAGTAACTATACGGACTGTTCCGACCCTGTTTTTAACGGCGTTTGCGTATTTTGGGTATTTTGAGACATAAGTATGGGGACGTTCTTATTTTCTAGATTGGGGGTATTTTCGTAGTGGCCTTTAAGCTGTAACGAGGATTTTAGTCTCATGTCGCAAGTGGATCAAATTGGCTCCGACCGTTCGAGGTAGAAAAACACAAGAGATAGTGCCCCTGACTCTTGAGCCAATGGTTAGAGGGCCTATTTTTCTTTAACCTCAAATGTGACTTAAGTAGGCGACTGTTACACACCGTCTCTACCAAAGCCAGTTCTTTTGGTCGTTTTCCTAACATCGTCGTTATCTCCACCGCAACTACCGTTTTTCTTTTTTTATTTCTTCTGTTTTTTCTCCAGAATGGCAGTTTCAGCATTTCTCAGAAATGTGACGTCATCGTTCGAAATATAAAAATTTAAAATACCAGAAAATTCTCACAGTTTGTCTAATCGTTCAAATAACGTCGCTAATGTGCTAAAACTGCCGATTCTCCAGGTCAGCGGCTAGCCATCCGAAATTGCATTTTTGTCCTTTCTGGTCGAATGTCACACGTGTTCTTATTGAAGAAACGTAACCCATATCGATTTTAATTGAAAACGACTTCAACATTTGTCATCTTCTTTTATCATTACCACTTCCTTAACTTGAATATTCTAAGGATTTTGACTGGAATACGTGATGAAGGGATACCTGACTGTAAATTCGGTTACTATGATACTTTTGACCTTCTGATTACCATTAAAAAAAAAAAGAAAAATAAGTCAACTGTGATAAAAAGAGCGTGTATACCGCACAGGTTACAGTTGAAGCAGTAAAGCGAAGGGTGTGTGTCAACTAGTTGCCTCAAGGATGCATCCAGCGTTCCCGCGCTGAATCGCTAGGTCTAGCTTTTGTTTGAGAAATTTAAAAGCTAGTTTCTCACCTGTTAAGACTGTTATTCGCCTTGCAAGTCCTTCAAGAAAACTGCAGTAGACCTACCAGCGCCACCCAGTGTTTCCATGGCAACGGGTTCAAAAGTTACTCATCTCATTACCCAATGAAGCACAAATAAAATTGATTTAAAACCAGAAATAACAAAAATAAGAATATTTTCTATGAAAAACTTATGTGTTTTGTACTTTTAGTCGGTCGCAATACAATAGTCGAACTTGTTTCTAAAGAAAGAGCTTTCCCTGCTTGGTGCTGCACCAAACAGACAAAATTTGAAGGCAGTAATTTTCTCAAGTGGGCGTCTATTGCACCCACCGAGTCTTGTATTACCTATGTGCCTTCGGACTGCCCGAGCTAGACCTACTAAAATCTTCAGGGCAATCACTTTTCTCAAAAACGTTTTGGATTTCAATCCACACCAATGAGTTTCACACTCTTGTTCAATTTAGTTTTAGTGTCGCGAATGTCCGAGCTTAGACCTGTTTTGTTTTGGCTTGGTTTTTTATGAAAGGCAAGTTACCAGTGCAGTCACTGGATCCCAGCCTATCTCCTAATAACCTAATACCTTTAACTACTTTCTTTTCTGTTGTCTTCTTAGGTCTTGACAAAACAATACCCCTCCGGGTTGACAAAAATAGGACCCCTCCGGATTGGTAAAAACAAGACACCTCCGGATTGGCAAAAATAGGACCCCTCCGGATTGGCAAATATGGACCCCTCCGGATTGGCAAAATTTGGACCCCTCCGGATTGGCAAATATAAGACCACTCCCGATTGGCAAAATTGAGACCCCTCCGGATTGACAAAAAAATGATCCCTTCGGATTGGCAAAATTGGGAGCCCTCCGGATTGGCAAAATTGGGACCCCTCCGGATTGGGACCCCTCCGGCTTTGTAAAAATAGCTTCTCGGGGATTTTCTAAATTTTCACCCGATACCCTTCCGGATACGTTCTCCGATGCTATTATGCAGTTTGAACTAACTAAGATGGGTGTATCGTCTTCCCTTAGACCCTTCCGGATTGAAGTTAAGCCTCTTATTTGAGAATTCACCCTAACGGTGAAGGGTCTCATCACTAGCCTAGTTTCGACCTGACTATGGTTTTCTGGTCCCCTTAGCCTTCCCTTTTTGTATAGAACAGCGTAAAATTGCCTTATTCAACCATTACTACCCTTTGGTAAGGGTGCAAGGACTTTCCAAAAAAAAATTATAAAACGTGAAGGGTCTATCTTCCCGAATTGGTGAATTTGTTAAAAACAATCCTAAAAAAATTTCACGTTTAATTTTTTGAATAATTGATGTTTTTATGAGTAAGCTCACCTAATTTCTGATCTAATGGTACTAAGATCAACTGGATTTGTCCAGTAGTTCCAAAGTTATTAACCAAAACATCTTTTTTTCTAAAGTCAAAAAGTTTCTCCCTTAGAAGTTCCGCCTAACTTTTTTCATCTGAAATGGATCAAAGTTCCATTGTCTAATAAAAAGTAACTATACGGACTGTTCCGACCCTGTTTTTAACGGCGTTTGCTTATTTTGGGTATTTTGAGACCTGTGTATGGGGACGTTCTTATTTTCTAGAGTGGGGGTATTTTCGTAGTGGCCTTTAAGCTGTAACGAGGGTTTTAGTCTCATGTCGCAAGTGGACCGAATTGGCTCCGACCGTTCGAGGTAGAAAAACACAAGAGATAGTGCCCCTGAATCTTGAACCAATGGTTAGAACGGCGTAAAATTGCCTTATTCAACCATTACTACCCTTTGGTAAGGGTGCAAGGTTTTTCCGAAAAAAATTTATAAAACGTGAAGGGTCTACCTTCCCGAATTGGTGAATTTGTTAAAAACAATCCTAAAAAACATTTCACGTTTAATTTTTTGAATAATTGATGTTTTTATGAGTAAGCTCACCTAATTTCTGATCTAATGGTACTAAGATCAACTGGATTTGTCCAGTAGTTCCAAAGTTATTAACCAAAACATCTTTTTTTCTAAAGTCTAAAAATTTCTCCCTTATAAGTTCCGCCTAACTTTTTTCATCTGAAATGGATCAAAGATCCATTGTTTAATAAAAAGTAACTATACGGACTGTTCCGACCCTGTTTTTAACGGCGTTTGCGTATTTTGGGTATTTTGAGACATAAGTATGGGGACGTTCTTATTTTCTAGAGTATTTTCGTAGTGGCCTTTAAGCTGTAACGAGGATTTTAGTCTCATGTCGCAAGTGGACCAAATTGGCTCCGACCGTTCGAGGTAGGAAAACACAAGAGATAGTGCCCCTGACTCTTGAGCCAATGGTTAGAGGGCCTATTTTTCTTTAACCTCAAATGTGACTTAAGTAGGCTCTACCAAAGCCAGTTCTTTTGGTGGTTTTCCTAACATCGTTGTTATCTCCACCGCAACTACCGTTTTTCTTTTTTTTATTTCTTCTGTTTTTTCTCCAGAATGGCAGTTTCAGCATTTCTCAGAAATGTGACGTCATCATTCGAAATATAAAAATTTAAAATACCAGAAAACTCTCACAGTTTGTCTAATCGTTCAAATAACGTCGCTAATGTGCTAAAACTGCCAATTCTCCAGGTCAGCGGCTAGCCATCCGAAATTGCATTTTTGTCCATTCTGGTCGAATGTCACACGTGTTCTTATTGAAGAAACGTAACCCATATCGATGTTAATTGAAAACGACTTCAACATTTGTCATCTTCTTTTATCATTAGCCCTTCCATAACTTGAATATTCCAAGGATTTTGACTGGAATACGTGATGAAGGGACTCCTGACTGTAAATTCGGTTACTATGATACTTTTGACCTTCTGATTACCATTAAAAAAATAAAAACGTCAACTGTGATAAAAAGAGCGTGTATACCGCACAGTTTACAGTTGAAGCAGTAAAGCGAAGGGTGTGTGTCAACTAGTTGCCTCAAGGATGCATCCAGCGTTCCCGCGCTGAATCGCTAGATCTAGCTTTTGTTTGAGAAATTTAAAAGCTAGTTTCTCACCTGTTAAGACTGTTATTCGCCTTGCAAGTCCTTCAAGAAAACTGCAGTAGACCTACCAGCGCCACCCAGTGTTTCCATGGCAACGGGTTCGAAATTTACAGTAGAAGGCAGGTCTGAACAGTGGTTTCTTTTGCGGACTTCGGCCTCGGAAGCTGCATTGGCACCGGGAAGAACTCCCATTGGCAGATTAGAGTTTGCCAAACGACTTATACATGTGAAATCCCATGCCAAGGTCCGTCCTCGCTGCCATGGCATTAGTGTGTGTCCATCTGGTCTGCGTCCATCTTTGCGTAGCAGCCCGATAGGTTCTAGTGTGGAACTGATCCCGAGTGATTTTATAGAATCTTTAATAGTCATGTTGCCATTCGGATGTCTGATGAACCTGTACTTGATCTTCGGGCAGACAAGTGCGTGTCTTCCATTTGTTGCTGCGACAGCCACATTTGCACGTGTGTTGTGCGGTTACTGGGGCTCCTATACGCAGACCAGCTGAAATACGGAACTCATCAGACGCATGATCTCCTAGACGCAGACCCAGCGGACGAGAAGAAAGGACGTCCAGCCAAGCGCCTGAACCTACCGCGCGACACCGTGATAACGAGCAAGTGAGTTTTCGTCGGTACAATTGCTCAAAATATTTGCGGATTGTTGTTCGTAGATAGGTTTTGTCCAAAATTTTTGAGCGCACTGGGGGGTTAAGTCTTCAAATCGGTGGTTGCTGAGAGACTCCCAGTGGTCGGCGTCTTCGTTAAAAAGACCAGGATTGCTTATCTCAGGAGCAAGGCAGTGCCGTAAATTTTCAGTGGAAACAAATGAAGCAATAAATGCTGATGAGCTGAGAGTGCTGGTGTTTGAAAGACCAAACCCTCCTTGTTTCGTGGGCAAGCAAATTTGACTTGATCGGAAATGATGCGGTTGAAGATTCTCTCAAGTGCAAGGCGTACAAGTGTATCAATTTCGTCGAGTATATCTGTGTGTTTAAAGGCAGGACTAGCGCGGAGGACATACATAAGTTTAGGGACAAAGAAACATTTTTTAATGAAAAAGAAAGCGGTTTGACATGGTAAAGAAGCTGTTCGCTGCAGGAGTGTCTTGAGTTTCGCAAGTTTGTCCATTAACTCTGCTCGAATCGACCGAGTGCCTAGACCAGCCCCAAGAAATGTGCTGTCTTCGGCATCAACGCATTGAATAGTGAGAAATGTCTAACGAAAAGCTCTTTCTATCTCCTTTTTACTGCTCCCAAAAGCTGTCACCTCGAATTTCTCATTCAAAAAAGACCCAATTTCTCACATGCTTGTTCAACCATTACTACCCTTTGGTAAGGGTGCAAGGACTTTCCGAAAAAAATTTATAAAATGTGAAGGGTCTACCTTCCCGAATTGGTGAATTTGTTAAAAACAATCCTAAAAAACATTTCACGTTTAATTTTTTGAATAATTGATGTTTTTATGAGTAAGCTCACCTAATTTCTGATCTAATGGTACTAAGATCAACTGGATTTGTCCAGTAGTACCAAAGTTATTAACCAAAACATCTTTTTTTCTAAAGTCAAAAAATTTCTCCCTTATAAGTTCCGCCTAACTTTTTTCATCTGAAATGGATCAAAGATCCATTGTTTAATAAAAAGTAACTATACGGACTGTTCCGACCCTGTTTTTAACGGCGTTTGCGTATTTTGGGTGTTTTGAGACATAAGTATGGGGACGTTCTTATTTTCTAGAGTGGGGGTATTTTCGTAGTGGCCTTTAAACTGTAACGAGGATTTTAGTCTCATGTCGCAAGTGGACCAAATTGGCTCCGACCGTTCGAGGTAGGAAAACACAAGAGATAGTGCCCCTGACTCTTGAGCCAATGGTTAGAGGGCCTATTTTTCTTTAACCTCAAATGTGACTTAAGTAGGCTCTACCAAAGCCAGTTCTTTTGGTGGTTTTCCTAACATCGTCGTTATCTCCACCGCAACTACCGTTTTTTTTTTTTTTATTTCTTCTGTTTTTTCTCCAGAATGGCAGTTTCAGCATTTCTCAGAAATGTGACGTCATCATTCAAAATATAAAAATTTAAAATACCAGAAAACTCTCACAGTTTGTCTAATCGTTCAAATAACGTCGCTAATGTGCTAAAACTGCCAATTCTCCAGGTCAGCGGCTAGCCATCCGAAATTGCATTTTTGTCCATTCTGGTCGAATGTCACATGTGTTCTTATTGAAGAAACGTAACCCATATCGATTTTAATTGAAAACGACTTCAACATTTGTCATCTTCTTTTATCATTACCACTTCCATAACTTGAATATTCCAAGGATTTTGACTGGAATACGTGATGAAGGGACTCCTGTCTGTAAATTCGGTTACTATGATACTTTTGACCTTCTGATTACCATTAAAAAAAGAAAAACGTCAACTGTGATAAAAAGAGCGTGTATACCGCACAGTTTACAGTTGAAGCAGTAAAGCGAAGGGTGTGTGTCAACTAGTTGCCTCAAGGATGCATCCAGCGTTCCCGCGCTGAATCGCTAGATCTAGCTTTTGTTTGAGAAATTTAAAAGCTAGTTTCTCACCTGTTAAGACTGTTATTCGCCTTGCAAGTCCTTCAAGAAAACTGCAGTAGACCTACCAGCGCCACCCAGTGTTTCCATGGCAACGGGTTCGAAATTTACAGTAGAAGGCAGATCTGAACAGTGGTTTCTTTTGCGGACTTCGGCCTCGGAAGCTGCATTGGCACCCGGAAGAACTCCCATTGGCAGATTAGAGTTTGCCAAACGACTTATACATGTGAAATCCCATGCCAAGGTCCGTCCTCGCTGCCATGGCATTAGTGTGTGTCCATCTGGTCTGCGTCCATCTTTGCGTAGCAGCCCGATAGGTTCTAGTGTGGAACTGATCCCGAGTGATTTTATAGAATCTTTAATAATCATGTTGCCATTCGGATGTCTGATGAACCTGTACTTGATCTTCGGGCAGACAAGTGCGTGTCTTCCATTTGTTGCTGCGACAGCCACATTTGCACGTGTGTTGTGCGGTTACTGGGGCTCCTATACGCAGACCAGCTGAAATACGGAACTCATCAGACGCATGATCTCCTAGACGCAGACCCAGCGGACGAGAAGGAAGGACGTCCAGCCAAGCGCCTGAACCTACCGCGCGACAGCCGTGATAACGAGCAAGTGAGTTTTCGTCGGTACAATTGCTCAAAATATTTGCGGATTGTTGTTCGTAGATAGGTTTTGTCCAAAATTTTTGAGCGCACTGGGGGGTTAAGTCTTCAAATCTGTGGTTGCTGAGAGACTCCCAGTGGTCGGCGTCTTCGTTAAAAAGACCAGGATTGCTTATCTCAGGAGCAAGGCAGTGCCGTAAATTTTCAGTGGAAACAAAGGAAGCAATAAATGCTGATGAGCTGAGAGTGCTGGTGTTTGAAAGACCAAACCCTCCTTGTTTCGTGGGCAAGCAAATTTGACTTGATCGGAAATGATGCGGTTGAAGATTCTCTCAAGTTCAAGGCGTACAAGTGTGTCAATTTCGTCGAGTATATCTGTGTGTTTAAAGGCAGGACTAGCGCGGAGGACATACATAAGTTTAGGGACAAAGAAACATTTTTTAATGAAAAAGAAAGCGGTTTGACATGGTAAAGAAGCTGTTCGCTGCAGGAGTGTCTTGAGTTTTGCAAGTTTGTCCATTAACTCTGCTCGAATCGACCGAGTGCCTAGACCAGCCCCAAGAAGTGTGCTGTCTTCGGCATCAACGCATTGAATAGTGAGAAATGTCTAACGAAAAGCTCTTTCTATCTCCTTTTTACTGCTCCCAAAAGCTGTCACCTCGAATTTCTCATTCAAAAAAAGACCCAATTTCTCACATGCTTGTTTGATACTCAGAAGATCATGGAGAGTGGTGCGCCATACATCAGCAAAAGCAACGTCATCCAAGTATCCAGTTTTCAGCTTGCTCAAGAGGTTCTGCAAAGCAGGATGTAGGACAAGACAAAAGCCAAACGTAGCCAAGGGATCGCCTTGCTGAAACCCTTCTGTTGATTTGATGGTGAAGGCACCATATATCAAGAAACTGCTGTTTTTGTAGCAGAGTTTCACAAAGCTAAGGATCTCCGGGGCGTGTTCATTGATGGCTTTCAAAATGACATCACGTCTTACACTGTTGAAGGCGTTGGCAAAGTCAATTTTGACAAAGGCTTGATCACGTTCTGCGCATTCAATGAAGTCGCGCGCTACATGGGCCGCCGCCTCACTCCCGTGTTTAACACCAGCTTCTAGCTGAAAAGGCCAAAAATAATCTGAATTTTTCCAGCATGCGCCGTGAAATGCATTTGGAAGTGAGTCTTCGCAAAGTGTCTCCAATCGCGATCGGGCGTATTCCTCCAAATTTCTTGGCCAAAGAGATGAGTGTAGCACTGGAGACGACAGTCTTGATGAACGCAGGGATGTTGCCTGTCAACAATAAATTTGTGTAGTCTGGCAGATGCGAGAGCAGGTTGTTGCCAGCTTTGTTAGCAGATGGTGAAAGTGCGCCTTTCACGTGTTGTGGTCTGAGGCCCGTCGGTCCACCAGCACTACCTGCGTTAAAAGACATGACCACTCTCCTGACTTCAGACTGGCTAACTTGAAGTTGAACACAGTCGTTAGATGGGGGTGTAGCTTGTCTGCGGGCGCAGGAGGGTGTTTCGCGTCGAGCAGTGTTTTGTTCTCAAAAGTCGGTGGCAAGAAAGTATCGTCGCTGGCTGCCAACCTGACAGCTCCCTTGATATCTCCTTCTTCAAGTTTGGCAGCAATCAGTTTGGAGTTGTCGTTGTTCCCAGAGCTTGCTGGTTTCTGTGAGCTGGCTTTTCTGCGAGCTTGCTGGCTTTTTTTAAACATGATTGTTTAGAACCAAAATTTATGTGAATTTTTGTAAGTAACATTTGTAAATTGATGGTTTATCGTCATATAGATTAGTTTATTGTAAAAAACCTGACGATGCACATAGTTGCGAAATAGTTTGAAATTTATTTTTATCAAAATTTTCTTCAATAAATGCTCTGTTTAACTTTTCTAATTCTAGAAAAATTAATGTTACTAGAAGTTTGATGGCGTGTTGTAACCCAATATTTGGAGATCTTCAAGAAAATCTACAGATTATTAATCTTACAATTCCGATGCATGATTATCAATGCATCCAGAGAACTGTCAATTAAAATCTACCCTCCTCGATTATAGCACAGATAGAATTGTCTATGTTGGATGTATTTTTAAGTTTTTTGCACCCCTAAGGCAGAGGATTGCACTCCTCAGGCAGAGGATTGCACTCCTCAGAAGTGCAAAACTTATTTTTGTTCTTATAAAGTTTATTGTGTCCGATTATGATTCGTTACGTTTTTCGCTTAGTTTCTCTGCTAGTTTCTCTGAACAAGGTAAGAGAGCAGGGATATGACTGACGCGAGGGTTGGAACCTTCTTACTTGTTCATTTTTTTCGTACTTCTTGTGAATTTTTCAAATGAAATTTTGTAAATAAAATAATGAAAATGGAAAGTTTAAAAAATATTCATTGATGGTTATTACGAAACATCCTTAGTCACGTTTTTTAGACTGTTGTGTGTGGCAATTTAAAAAATCAAATTTTTTGTCAAAAGTGTTTCTTGTCCGGCCTCGCAAAGTGACGGAGGACTAACTTCAAACCCGGGAGTCTTTTTTCCGTGCAAAAGTAGATACTAGAAATAATTGACACATACTCGGTCGGTGAAAAGCGTGTATACAAGGTTCGAGCTGTAATATAAAAGTACTTGAAATTTTTTTTGTGGCGAAATTTTTTAATATTTGAAACATAAGTTTTGAAAAAAAACTGTTGTTAGTTGGTATGCTTGATTTGGTTTTCCTTGATTCGATTTTGTTTGCTTGTTAAGAGTAATGAACGTAGTGAAGACTCTTATATAGTAGTAAAGAGTAAAACAATGTTGTGGTAAAAAGCGAGAGCAGGTTGTTGGCAGCTTTGTTAGCAGATGGTGAAAGTGCGCCTTTCACGTGTTGTGGTCTGAGGCCCGTCGGTCCACCAGCACTACCTGCGTTAAAAGACATGACCGCTCTCATGACTTCAGACTGGCTAACTTGAAGTTGAACACAGTCGTTAGATGGGGGTGTAGCTTGTCTGCGGGCGCAGGAGGGTGTTTCGCGTCGAGCAGTGTTTTGTTCTCAAAAGTCGGTGGCAAGAAAGTATCGTCGCTGGCTGCCAACCTGACAGCTCCCTTGATATCTCCGTCGTCAAGTTTGGCAGCAATCAGTTTGGAGTTGTCGTTGTTCCCAGAGCTTGCTGGTTTCTGTGAGCTGGCTTTTCTGCGAGCTTGCTGGCTTTTTTTAAACATGATTGTTTAGAACCAAAATTTATCATATAGATTAGTTTATTGTAAAAAACCTGACGATGCACATAGTTGCGAAATAGTTTGAAATTTATTTTTATCAAAATTTTCTTCAATAAATGCTCTGTTTAACTTTTCTAATTCTAGAAAAATTAATGTTACTAGAAGTTTGATGGCGTGTTGTAACCCAATATTTGGAGATCTTCAAGAAAATCTACAGATTATTAATCTTACAATTCCGCTTCATGATTATCTGAGACATAAAGCGATTCTTATTCATATTACGAGACGAAATATAAGGTTTAAGCGACTAACTGAACTATTATCAAAGGCTGGCAATGATGACGACATCGAATTTGACGAGGACTTCAAAATGCCGAGAGAAGTCTTGCTCCACCCAGAAACCTGCATCATAAGGTACCGCTTCTTGTTATACAAATGCGATCCTATTCCAGTTCCAGATTCAGCTAGTCATATGCTATTGCAGGCCATGTCATGTTTTAAGTTTTTCAGCTTTTCTCTATTTGAGTAAGTCAGGTGTAATCTTTAGCAATGAACAAAAAAGGGTCAATTAATTTGGGCCCTTCCGTCATGCGACGGTACGTGCACAGGTTGGATACGGCCGTACCAACGCTTTATAAATACATCGCCAAACTTTTATGAATAAATCAAGTCGATTTTAATGCATCCAGAGAACTGTCAATTAAAATCTACCCTCCTCGATTATAGCACAGATAGAATTGTCTATGTTGGATGTATTTTTAAGTTTTTTGCACCCCTAAGGCAGAGGATTGCACTCCTCAGGCAGAGGATTGCACTCCTCAGAAGTGCAAAACTTATTTTTGTTCTTATAAAGTTTATTGTGTCCGATTATGATTCGTTACGTTTTTCGCTTAGTTTCTCTGCTAGTTTCTCTGAACAAGGTAAGAGAGCAGGGATAGTTCCACCATCCGATATAACTGGGCTATCGTCGCGCCTCCGAAGGCCCTCACCATGGTGACCCAAGAGGTCCTCAAATTCGATAGTACTCTGACCAAGCTGTCTCCCAGTATCAGATGTGATGTCCCCAGTGGCGGTTATTGCAGGTTTACTGCCGGGTCCCAAGTCGCTCGATTGAAGCAAGCTCTCGGATCTGTCTCCGGAACTCCGTGAAATTATATCTCAATTGATTGTTCTTTTGTACGTCTATCACACGTGACACTTTCTTCGCTGGCATTTTCTGTATTCTTCTCTCTGGGGCCTTAGAGCTCCCCATTAGTGGCGTCACGTCGCTTATTCCCTGTCTGATCAAGGTCTGGGAGAGTCGTACTTAGGGTTCAGAAATGTGACGTCATCATTCAAAATATAAAAATTTAAAATACCAGAAAACTCTCACAGTTTGTCTAATCGTTCAAATAACGTCGCTAATGTGCTAAAACTGCCAATTCTCCAGGTCAGCGGCTAGCCATCCGAAATTGCATTTTTGTCCATTCTGGTCGAATGTCACACGTGTTCTTATTGAAGAAACGTAACCCATATCGATTTTAATTGAAAACGACTTCAACATTTGTCATCTTCTTTTATCATTACCACTTCCATAACTTGAATATTCCAAGGATTTTGACTGGAATACGTGATGAAGGGACTCCTGTCTGTAAATTCGGTTACTATGATACTTTTGACCTTCTGATTACCATTAAAAAAAGAAAAACGTCAACTGTGATAAAAAGAGCGTGTATACCGCACAGTTTACAGTTGAAGCAGTAAAGCGAAGGGTGTGTGTCAACTAGTTGCCTCAAGGATGCATCCAGCGTTCCCGCGCTGAATCGCTAGATCTAGCTTTTGTTTGAGAAATTTAAAAGCTAGTTTCTCACCTGTTAAGACTGTTATTCGCCTTGCAAGTCCTTCAAGAAAACTGCAGTAGACCTACCAGCGCCACCCAGTGTTTCCATGGCAACGGGTTCGAAATTTACAGTAGAAGGCAGGTCTGAACAGTGGTTTCTTTTGCGGACTTCGGCCTCGGAAGCTGCATTGGCACCCGGAAGAACTCCCATTGGCAGATTAGAGTTTGCCAAACGACTTATACATGTGAAATCCCATGCCAAGGTCCGTCCTCGCTGCCATGGCATTAGTGTGTGTCCATCTGGTCTGCGTCCATCTTTGCGTAGCAGCCCGATAGGTTCTAGTGTGGAACTGATCCAGAGTGATTTTATAGAATCTTTAATAATCATGTTGCCATTCGGATGTCTGATGAACCTGTACTTGATCTTCGGGCAGACAAGTGCGTGTCTTCCATTTGTTGCTGCGACAGCCACATTTGCACGTGTGTTGTGCGGTTACTGGGGCTCCTATACGCAGACCAGCTGAAATACGGAACTCATCAGACGCATGATCTCCTAGACGCAGACCCAGCGGACGAGAAGGAAGGACGTCCAGCCAAGCGCCTGAACCTACCGCGCGACAGCCGTGATAACGAGCAAGTGAGTTTTCGTCGGTACAATTGCTCAAAATATTTGCGGATTGTTGTTCGTAGATAGGTTTTGTCCAAAATTTTTGAGCGCACTGGGGGGTTAAGTCTTCAAATCTGTGGTTGCTGAGAGACTCCCAGTGGTCGGCGTCTTCGTTAAAAAGACCAGGATTGCTTATCTCAGGAGCAAGGCAGTGCCGTAAATTTTCAGTGGAAACAAAGGAAGCAATAAATGCTGATGAGCTGAGAGTGCTGGTGTTTGAAAGACCAAACCCTCCTTGTTTCGTGGGCAAGCAAATTTGACTTGATCGGAAATGATGCGGTTGAAGATTCTCTCAAGTTCAAGGCGTACAAGTGTGTCAATTTCGTCGAGTATATCTGTGTGTTTAAAGGCAGGACTAGCGCGGAGGACATACATAAGTTTAGGGACAAAGAAACATTTTTTAATGAAAAAGAAAGCGGTTTGACATGGTAAAGAAGCTGTTCGCTGCAGGAGTGTCTTGAGTTTCGCAAGTTTGTCCATTAACTCTGCTCGAATCGACCGAGTGCCTAGACCAGCCCCAAGAAGTGTGCTGTCTTCGGCATCAACGCATTGAATAGTGAGAAATGTCTAACGAAAAGCTCTTTCTATCTCCTTTTTACTGCTCCCAAAAGCTGTCACCTCGAATTTCTCATTCAAAAAAAGACCCAATTTCTCACATAATTGTTTGATACTCAGAAGATCATGGAGAGTGGTGCGCCATTCATCAGCAAAAGCAACGTCATCCAGGTATCCAGTTTTCAGCTTGCTCAAGAGGTTCTGCAAAGCAGGATGTAGGACAAGACAAAAGCCAAACGTAGCCGAGGGATCGCCTTGCTGAAACCCTTCTGTTGATTTGATGGTGAAGGCACCATATATCAAGAAACTGCTGTTTTTGTAGCAGAGTTTCACAAAGCTAAGGATCTCCGGGGCGTGTTCATTGATGGCTTTCAAAATGACATCACGTCTTACACTGTTGAAGGCGTTGGCAAAGTCAATTTTGACAAAGGCTTGATCACGTTCTGCGCATTCAATGAAGTCGCGCGCTACATGGGCCGCCGCCTCACTCCCGTGTTTAACACCAGCTTCTAGCTGAAAAGGCCAAAAATAATCTGAATTTTTCCAGCATGCGCCGTGAAATGCATTTGGAAGTGAGTCTTCGCAAAGTGTCTCCAATCGCGATCGGGCGTATTCCTCCAAATTTCTTGGCCAAAGAGATGAGTGTAGCACTGGAGACGACAGTCTTGATGAACGCAGGGATGTTGCCTGTCAACAATAAATTTGTGTAGTCTGGCAGATGCGAGAGCAGGTTGTTGCCAGCTTTGTTAGCAGATGGTGAAAGTGCGCCTTTCACGTGTTGTGGTCTGAGGCCCGTCGGTCCACCAGCACTACCTGCGTTAAAAGACATGACCACTCTCCTGACTTCAGACTGGCTAACTTGAAGTTGAACACAGTCGTTAGATGGGGGTGTAGCTTGTCTGCGGGCGCAGGAGGGTGTTTCGCGTCGAGCAGTGTTTTGTTCTCAAAAGTCGGTGGCAAGAAAGTATCGTCGCTGGCTGCCAACCTGACAGCTCCCTTGATATCTCCTTCGTCAAGTTTGGCTGCAATCAGTTTGGAGTTGTCGTTGTTCCCAGAGCTTGCTGGTTTCTGTGAGCTGGCTTTTCTGCGAGCTTGCTGGCTTTTTTTAAACATGATTGTTTAGAACCAAAATTTATGTGAATTTTTGTAAGTAACATTTGTAAATTGATGTTTTATCGTCATATAGATTAGTTTATTGTAAAAAACCTGACGATGCACATAGTTGCGAAATAGTTTGAAATTTATTTTTATCAAAATTTTCTTCAATAAATGCTCTGTTTAACTTTTCTAATTCTAGAAAAATTAATGTTACTAGAAGTTTGATGGCGTGTTGTAACCCAATATTTGGAGATCTTCAAGAAAATCTACAGATTATTAATCTTACAATTCCGCTTCATGATTATCTGAGACATAAAGCGATTCTTATTCATATTACGAGACGAAATATAAGGTTTAAGCGACTAACTGAACTATTATCAAAGGCTGGCAATGATGACGACATCGAATTTGACGAGGAATTCAAAATGCCGAGAGAAGTCTTGCTCCGCCCAGAAACCTGCATCATAAGGTACCGCTTCTTGTTATACAAATGCGATCCTATTCCAGTTCCAGATTCAGCTAGTCATATGCTATTGCAGGCCATGTCATGTTTTAAGTTTTTCAGCTTTTCTCTATTTGAGTAAGTCAGGTGTAATCTTTAGCAATGAACAAAAAAGGGTCAATTAATTTGGGCCCTTCCGTCATGCGACGGTACGTGCACAGGTTGGATACGGCCGTACCAACGCTTTATAAATACATCGCCAAACTTTTATGAATAAATCAAGTCGATTTTAATGCATCCAGAGAACTGTCAATTAAAATCTACCCTCCTCGATTATAGCACAGATAGAATTGTCTATGTTGGATGTATTTTTAAGTTTTTTGCACCCCTAAGGCAGAGGATTGCACTCCTCAGGCAGAGGATTGCACTCCTCAGAAGTGCAAAACTTATTTTTGTTCTTATAAAGTTTATTGTGTCCGATTATGATTCGTTACGTTTTTCGCTTAGTTTCTCTGCTAGTTTCTCTGAACAAGGTAAGAGAGCAGGGATATGACTGACGCGAGGGTTGGAACCTTCTTACTTGTTCGTTTTTTTCGTACTTCTTGTGAATTTTTCAAATGAAATTTTGTAAATAAAATAATGAAAATGGAAAGTTTAAAAAATATTCATTGATGGTTATTACGAAACATCCTTAGTCACGTTTTTTAGACTGTTGTGTGTGGCAATTTAAAAAATCAAATTTTTTGTCAAAAGTGTTTCTTGTCCGGCCTCGCAAAGTGACGGAGGACTAACTTCAAACCCGGGAGTCTTTTTTCCGTGCAAAAGTAGATACTAGAAATAATTGACACATACTCGGTCGGTGAAAAGCGTGTATACAAGGTTCGAGCTGTAATATAAAAGTACTTGAAATTTTTTTTGTGGCGAAATTTTTTAATATTTGAAACATAAGTTTTGAAAAAAAACTGTTGTTAGTTGGTATGCTTGATTTGGTTTTCCTTGATTCGATTTTGTTTGCTTGTTAAGAGTAATGAACGTAGTGAAGACTCTTATATAGTAGTAAAGAGTAAAACAATGTTGTGGTAAAAAGCGAGAGCAGGTTGTTGGCAGCTTTGTTAGCAGATGGTGAAAGTGCGCCTTTCACGTGTTGTGGTCTGAGGCCCGTCGGTCCACCAGCACTACCTGCGTTAAAAGACATGACCGCTCTCATGACTTCAGACTGGCTAACTTGAAGTTGAACACAGTCGTTAGATGGGGGTGTAGCTTGTCTGCGGGCGCAGGAGGGTGTTTCGCGTCGAGCAGTGTTTTGTTCTCAAAAGTCGGTGGCAAGAAAGTATCGTCGCTGGCTGCCAACCTGACAGCTCCCTTGATATCTCCTTCGTCAAGTTTGGCAGCAATCAGTTTGGAGTTGTCGTTGTTCCCAGAGCTTGCTGGTTTCTGTGAGCTGGCTTTTCTGCGAGCTTGCTGGCTTTTTCTAAACATGATTGTTTAGAACCAAAATTTATGTGAATTTTTGTAAGTAACATTTGTAAATTGATGTTTTATCGTCATATAGATTAGTTTATTGTAAAAAACCTGACGATGCACATAGTTGCGAAATAGTTTGAAATTTATTTTTATCAAAATTTTCTTCAATAAATGCTCTGTTTAACTTTTCTAATTCTAGAAAAATTAATGTTACTAGAAGTTTGATGGCGTGTTGTAACCCAATATTTGGAGATCTTCAAGAAAATCTACAGATTATTAATCTTACAATTCCGCTTCATGATTATCTGAGACATAAAGCGATTCTTATTCATATTACGAGACGAAATATAAGGTTTAAGCGACTAACTGAACTATTATCAAAGGCTGGCAATGATGACGACATCGAATTTGACGAGGAATTCAAAATGCCGAGAGAAGTCTTGCTCCGCCCAGAAACCTGCATCATAAGGTACCGCTTCTTTTTATACAAATGCGATCCTATTCCAGTTCCAGATTCAGCTAGTCATATGCTATTGCAGGCCATGTCATGTTTTAAGTTTTTCAGCTTTTCTCTATTTGAGTAAGTCAGGTGTAATCTTTAGAAATGAACAAAAAAGGGTCAATTAATTTGGGCCCTTCCGTCATGCGACGGTACGTGCACAGGTTGGATACGGCCGTACCAACGCTTTATAAATACATCGCCAAACTTTTATGAATAAATCAAGTCGATTTTAATGCATCCAGAGAACTGTCAATTAAAATCTACCCTCCTCGATTATAGCACAGATAGAATTTTCTATGTTGGATGTATTTTTAAGTTTTTTGCACCCCTAAGGCAGAGGATTGCACTCCTCAGGCAGAGGATTGCACTCCTCAGAAGTGCAAAACTTATTTTTGTTCTTATAAAGTTTATTGTGTCCGATTATGATTCGTTACGTTTTTCGCTTAGTTTCTCTGCTAGTTTCTCTGAACAAGGTAAGAGAGCAGGGATATGACTGACGCGAGGGTTGGAACCTTCTTACTTGTTCGTTTTTTTCGTACTTCTTGTGAATTTTTCAAATGAAATTTTGTAAATAAAATAATGAAAATGGAAAGTTTAAAAAATATTCATTGATGGTTATTACGAAACATCCTTAGTCACGTTTTTTAGACTGTTGTGTGTGGCAATTTAAAAAATCAAATTTTTTGTCAAATGTGTTTCTTGTCCGGCCTCGCAAAGTGACGGAGGACTAACTTCAAACCCGGGAGTCTTTTTTCCGTGCAAAAGTAGATACTAGAAATAATTGACACATACTCGGTCGGTGAAAAGCGTGTATACAAGGTTCGAGCTGTAATATAAAAGTACTTGAAATTTTTTTTGTGGCGAAATTTTTTAATATTTGAAACATAAGTTTTGAAAAAAAACTGTTGTTAGTTGGTATGCTTGATTTGGTTTTCCTTGATTCGATTTTGTTTGCTTGTTAAGAGTAATGAACGTAGTGAAGACTCTTATATAGTAGTAAAGAGTAAAACAATGTTGTGGTAAAAAGCGAGAGCAGGTTGTTGGCAGCTTTGTTAGCAGATGGTGAAAGTGCGCCTTTCACGTGTTGTGGTCTGAGGCCCGTCGGTCCACCAGCACTACCTGCGTTAAAAGACATGACCGCTCTCATGACTTCAGACTGGCTAACTTGAAGTTGAACACAGTCGTTAGATGGGGGTGTAGCTTGTCTGCGGGCGCAGGAGGGTGTTTCGCGTCGAGCAGTGTTTTGTTCTCAAAAGTCGGTGGCAAGAAAGTATCGTCGCTGGCTGCCAACCTGACAGCTCCCTTGATATCTCCTTCGTCAAGTTTGGCAGCAATCAGTTTGGAGTTGTCGTTGTTCCCAGAGCTTGCTGGTTTCTGTGAGCTGGCTTTTCTGCGAGCTTGCTGGCTTTTTTTAAACATGATTGTTTAGAACCAAAATTTATGTGAATTTTTGTAAGTAACATTTGTAAATTGATGTTTTATCGTCATATAGATTAGTTTATTGTAAAAAACCTGACGATGCACATAGTTGCGAAATAGTTTGAAATTTATTTTTATCAAAATTTTCTTCAATAAATGCTCTGTTTAACTTTTCTAATTCTAGAAAAATTAATGTTACTAGAAGTTTGATGGCGTGTTGTAACCCAATATTTGGAGATCTTCAAGAAAATCTACAGATTATTAATCTTACAATTCCGCTTCATGATTATCTGAGACATAAAGCGATTCTTATTCATATTACGAGACGAAATATAAGGTTTAAGCGACTAACTGAACTATTATCAAAGGCTGGCAATGATGACGACATCGAATTTGACGAGGACTTCAAAATGCCGAGAGAAGTCTTGCTCCGCCCAGAAACCTGCATCATAAGGTACCGCTTCTTGTTATACAAATGCGATCCTATTCCAGTTCCAGATTCAGCTAGTCATATGCTATTGCAGGCCATGTCATGTTTTAAGTTTTTCAGCTTTTCTCTATTTGAGTAAGTCAGGTGTAATCTTTAGCAATGAACAAAAAAGGGTCAATTAATTTGGGCCCTTCCGTCATGCGACGGTACGTGCACAGGTTGGATACGGCCGTACCAACGCTTTATAAATACATCGCCAAACTTTTATGAATAAATCAAGTCGATTTTAATGCATCCAGAGAACTGTCAATTAAAATCTACCCTCCTCGATTATAGCACAGATAGAATTGTCTATGTTGGATGTATTTTTAAGTTTTTTGCACCCCTAAGGCAGAGGATTGCACTCCTCAGGCAGAGGATTGCACTCCTCAGAAGTGCAAAACTTATTTTTGTTCTTATAAAGTTTATTGTGTCCGATTATGATTCGTTACGTTTTTCGCTTAGTTTCTCTGCTAGTTTCTCTGAACAAGGTAAGAGAGCAGGGATATGACTGACGCGAGGGTTGGAACCTTCTTACTTGTTCATTTTTTTCGTACTTCTTGTGAATTTTTCAAATGAAATTTTGTAAATAAAATAATGAAAATGGAAAGTTTAAAAAATATTCATTGATGGTTATTACGAAACATCCTTAGTCACGTTTTTTAGACTGTTGTGTGTGGCAATTTAAAAAATCAAATTTTTTGTCAAAAGTGTTTCTTGTCCGGCCTCGCAAAGTGACGGAGGACTAACTTCAAACCCGGGAGTCTTTTTTCCGTGCAAAAGTAGATACTAGAAATAATTGACACATACTCGGTCGGTGAAAAGCGTGTATACAAGGTTCGAGCTGTAATATAAAAGTACTTGAAATTTTTTTTGTGGCGAAATTTTTTAAAATTTGAAACATAAGTTTTGAAAAGAAACTGTTGTTAGTTGGTATGCTTGATTTGGTTTTCCTTGATTCGATTTTGTTTGCTTGTTAAGAGTAATGAACGTAGTGAAGACTCTTATATAGTAGTAAAGAGTAAAACAATGTTGTGGTAAAAAGCTTTTCGAACAGAAAGTTCATCATCAGTTAAAACATAGCACCTGAAAAATAGTGGTATTTACAAAAAATATAAAAATAGTTAAAAAGATATAACATAAAACGTTAGAAGTACAGCAAGCTGTAACACAAGTTGTTACTCTCAATGGAGTGGTTTACTTAGAACACGTAACTCTTATATAGGCCTTACTGATTTTTTTTCAGGAAAAGTCTTAAATATTGATGCATTTAGGTATAATGCACTCTTTGAGTTCAATTGAATATCATCTGCTGAAAGTGAGTGCTGAAATAGCACTCTCCTAATACGAACGTGGAAATGGCGCAAAAAACATGAACGATTTCTGGTTTCGAAAGTGGGATATATTTTTAAGATTTCCCAGCGGATTAAAAACTTAATGATCCAGTTTTCTATTGAAAGTTGGGTTCATGTTATCAAAAAAGCGCCAGTCATAATTATTCGAGAAATTCAAAGAGCTTAAAGGGCATCTATTTTTTTTTCTTTGAAATTCGAAAGTTGAAAGTCTGTGTTTTTTATAATTACTTGCGTTTATTACTCTTCTCCAATCATCGATTGGCTATGTTTTTTTTTGAAAACTAGCTTTTTTCTTGTCAATCTGTGACCAACTGGTTGTTGTTAAGGGGCTTTATTTAAAGCGCATTCGCTATTGCTTGATGTCTGCGCTTTAACTTGTTCACTGATTTTTGCCTTTTTAATTCAACATTGATCCGACTTGTTTTCCTTCCACAATAAACTTGCTCTCGCAAGTATAAAACATAAACAGTCGAAAAATAGAGAAAACTATGTCTACCAAAAGTTAAGTTTTCGTTTGTCTCGATACAAGTATAGTATAGGCCAACATGATAGACATTTGAATATTCAATTAGCAACAGAACAAAACTAACGAAGAATCAAAAGCGACCATCTTTGAGCAGCTACAAGTTGAGCAGAAGAAAAGACAGTATCAAAGAACTCTTCAAAGTTTAAATTTCTCTTGCACTTGCAGCTACAATCCCATTTGCTTGCAGCAAAAGAAAAATGTGGCGACGAAGCCGACAATCTTTGAGAAGACACCAGTTGAGCCGAGAAAAAAGTAAAAAACCTACAAGTTTCAAGTTCCCCTGAAACTACATTGAACAACACGTGCAGCTGCAACTACAATGAAAAACCTTAAAGTAGAAGCAAAATCCGTGATGTAACTACTAAGCCGACAAAACTTGAAGACAAAGTCCGACAATTCAATTTTTACCGGAAATAATTTTCAACGCAAACGTTACGAAAAAACAAGATCTGACCGGAATTCGAACCCTGCCACAGAGTGCAAAGAAAACGGCGTTAACTTTAGGCCAAATGAAAACGAACCTGGAAGTTGTTCAATAATCAAGCAAGTAAGAAAAGCAAGCAAGATATGTAAGGAAATTGTTTTCGGGAAAGTCTAGTTACCGATTACAAGACACTGCCTTTAGCGAGTGTAATCAAATACAAACTAAAGCCATTCAGCCGAAAAATAGATAGTTTTTTGCGCTTGATATTTGATGTTCCACAAATTTAAAGACTTTTCAAGTGAGTTCACCCAACTGAGCCCATACAGCAGTTGTGATTGGGAACTGAACTTTTTTCCCCTGAACAACTTTACTAACAAATCCTCTGTTCTTTTTTCCCGAGAGGTAATTTGGTCGAGAGTTAACGCCGTCGCCTTTGCTTCCCATGATCTGGAGTTCGAGTTTCGACCGAATATTGTTTTTTTTTCTGTAAAAGTAGACTTGTCAATAATTCTTTTGTCTGCTCAAATTTTGTCGACTCAGTTGCCACATCTGGGATTTTGCTTTTACTAAGCAATTTTTATTGAAGTTGCAGGTCTAAGTGTTGTTCATTCTTGCTTCATGGGGGCCTTGAAACGTTTTCATTGAAATTTTTTTTTTAACAAGTGTTGATCATTGTAGTTTCAGATGGGACTTACAAATTTACAGGTTTAGTTTTATAAAATTTTAGTTTTTTTTTCGGCATAACTGCTGTCTGCTCAGTCGGCTTAGATGTCCCATTACAGATTTTTCTTGTGCTGTAAGCAACTTCAGTTGCAGTTGATAGTGGAAGTGTTACTCCTTGTAGTTTTAGTTGGGACTTAAAACTTGAAAGATTTTTTATCAAATCATTTTTTCTCGGCATATTTTGTCTGCTCAAAGATTTTCAGCTTTTTTCCCTTTCCGTGAGTTTTGTTCCGTTGCTAATTCTTTTTTTCGAATGTCTAGCATGTTTGCCTAGAATCAACTTCTGTCGAGACTTATGGAAGTTTAAATTTGATAGACTTAGTGTTTTCACTATTTGATTCCTCCTACGTGAGTTTGCGCTCAATTATTGTTTCATATGCTTGGTTTCATGGATGGTAGAGAGAGAACAATGATTGTCTTTGTTTTGTTGGCTATTAAAATAAATGCTCTATCCTATCGATGGAATCATTTAAAATAGATAAGAGAAGTTTACCGTCCCTTTTTTCTGTTCTAGCAACTTCAACAGCGATGGGTTGTTTCTTCGTTTAGAAACAGCTAGAAGTGTATTTTCCTACTTCAAGCCGAATGAAACAATGCATACTGCGACGTGGAACCAAGTGACCAAAGCTGAACGGGACTGGATATCATCGCAGTGCCCCGTGTTCTGCTGCGGATCGTGTTTGCAGCCGATCACAATTGACAAGCCTATTAGGAGAGTACTGGAACTGCCTTCTGATAATTGGTATGAGCTGTTTGAATCATCTGCTTGGTGTCACAACCATTCACACTCCAGCACTACATCGTCAATGACGTCATCATCTGTGCCCAAAGTAAGAATGGCGCCCAAATCAGGAGACTGTCTTACAAGTGACTTCGCTTATCTTTTCAAGCTGGACCAAATTGACATAGAGGGTATTAGAATTGGGCCTAGACAAAACAAATACGTGGAGGCTTATAGAAATGTGCAGATGAGTCAAGTCCTGTGCAGTAGGTGTCAGCATTTTATTGGTTTTATTTTCTGGGATATGGATCACTCCACTCTTGAGTCCGAGAGGAACTCGTCAAAAGCTTTGGAACATAAGGAATATGTTAAGCTCTACAAGCATAATTTAGCCTGTCGAGAAGCGATAAATGAAGAAGAGGTAGATTTTTTGGGGGCCAGTTCGCAGGAAAAGAAGAAGCAGCCGAGCATGTCTCCTTTCATAGGAGATTTGCTGAGCGAGGATGCGACCTTTGAGACGTTATTTGCTCAGTATTTCAGACATCAGGCACAAGAGAGCTTTTACCGTTTCTTAGTCGTTTGTGATGATCCAGGAGCTACAGACAGCCACGAAGTTAGTGGGTTAATTCGCCTGTTGAGTGTTAATTCGAAAATTGTGCTCTCAAAGGAAAGCGTATCGCTACCAGCAGGAATCAATGGGTATATGAGAAAAAATTCAGAGATTGAAGATTTCGCGATTGTGCGACTTAGTTATCTCGAGAAACCGGCCGTAAAATCGACTCCTCATTGTAATATACATGACTTTGAACGCGCAACTCAGCGCTGGGAAAAGGTCAGTTTCTGACTTCGTATTTTCTTTCACATCTGAATGGATTTTTTTAACCATTGTGATTAGCAAAGGTATTGCAACCGTGTACAATACTTTTTTCCCATTAGCAACTTTTTTCCCATTAGCAACTTTTCCCATTAGCAACTTCTTTCACTAGTATTTTCATGTGTTGAACATTTTTGCAAATTGATTTTTTTGCCGATAGTTACGACAAGCTGTTCGGCTTGTTTGGTATTGGCTTTAATTCTGTTAGTCTATTTTACCTAATAGGATATTTTCTTCAATTCTGGTTGATTTATTTGAAATTGATTTATATTTTGCAAGATATTTTCAACATCAACCCACAGACCCTCTTTTATAAAGAAAATTACGTACGTAGATATTATTAGTTCGCTTAACTCTAATGTTAACTCAGGTCGAAATTTTTGGATTTTTAGGGACCGACAGTTTTTTATAATATACTTGATAAAAGTATATAATACTTTTATTCAAGTGTTTCTTTGCTTTCTGGCCTACTTTGTTTGGAATGATAACTTTTTTTATTACAAAGATTTGGCAAGCGTGAAAGGCTATCAGATCGGAAAATGGTTATTTCAAAAGTTTTTGATAATTTTGTCCATCAAAGTTTCGAGGAGAATGTATCGTTTTGAAATGACAGCCTTAGTTATCCTCGTCCTTTTCATTTTAAATTTGTCTTATCCTTGCAGTTCTGCATCTTTAAGATGTTCAGAATTTCTGTGTTCCGTTTTATGGATTTATTTTATATTTTTTTGTCACCAATTTTGTATTGAACGTAGTTTTTTTTCAGGAAAAGTCTCATATAACCACTGATGTGCATTCAAACATATTGATGCATTTATGGATGCACTTAGGTATATATGGACTTTTTGAGTTCAATTGAAACTTATCTGCTGAAAGTGACGTAAATAGCACTCTCCAAATATGAAAGCGGAAATGGCGCGAAAAAAAACGTGAATGATTTCTAGTTTTGAAAGTGGAATTTAATCTTAGATTTCCAGCAGAATAAAAACTTTACCTAATGATCCAGTTTTTTCAAGTTGGGTTCATGTTATCAAAAAAGCGCCAATCATAAAGTGTTCTAGAAATTCAAAGAGCTTAAAGGGCATATATATTTTTCTTTAAAGCTCAAAAGTTGAGATTTTTTTGAAGCTCGTAGTCAGTGTTTTTTATGCTTACTTGCGTTCATTACTCTTTTCCAATCTTCGATTGGCCATTTGTTCTAAAATCTAGCTAGTGTTGATTTCGTTTTCAGGTTCATTCTTTTAACTGGTTTTTGTTAAGCTGTTCTTGTCTCTAGTGTCTTTCTTTTTGTTAGACTAAAAGTTATGTTTCTTGAAATGAGAATTGGTTGTTGTTTGACATGAATGCGATTGCAATTAGCAAATGTTATCAATTGGGAATCTAGGTTTTAACGTTATTAACTTATCTAGCATAATCTGTGGAATCAGTTGATAGTGTGGTTTATAATAGTTTACAGTTCAGACGCTCTTTCTGAGCATTAGGCATATAAGTGTCGTCCATGCATGGGACAGCATAGGTCTGGGATTCGAGTCTAATTTGTTGTTGATTTTTTTCCGGCTTGGTTTCAGTAGCAAGAAATTTAATTGGGCTTTGCGCCAAAATTGGAGTTAAGGTTTTCAATATTTCTTGATGGTGCAAGTTCATTTTTCAGACATTTTTTTTGAGTGTTTGTATTTAAGATTTTTAAAAAAATAGATTTTTGATTAATTTTGCGCCCAATCATTGGCAAAGCTATCCAATGAGTCAAGATGTGTGTCCGAATTTCTCATATTTTATAAAATACTCAATTTTGTAAAAATAAGATTTTTTTTTCATTTATCAGATTTTTTTGTGCAACGTTTACATAATCGTTCCCTCTATACTATATCTCGGACAGTTATTGATAGCATATTTTTTCGCGGTTTGATTTTCAATTTCTATTCAAGTTAAAAGAAAGGCACTATTAGACAGTAAAATTGTTAAGCTCATAAAAAACGTGATCGACTTCTAGCTTCGAACTTACTTTTACACTTGCGAAGCAATGTGTATATCAGTACGAACTTTCTTTTTGTTCAACCTGAGTCGAAAATAGAAGTGCTATTTTTGTTGGCACTTTTGAATCGGTAGGATGCGGCAGCAGTATAATATCATATGTGCTTTGACATTTGGTTAGTAAAAACTAACAGCTGATGCGTTTTTACTCATCAAATGAAACGAAAAAAGTTTCAAACAGTACCCGATAAAAATCTCAATTTCAGAAATTTTTAATTTCAATGTATCTCGCAATTTTTTTGAAATGCATAATTTATACATAATTTGGCCTCATTTATTCCACTTCATTACATGCAAAATTGTGTATTTTTGTTTTTGGTGCTACTTTTGCTATTGGCAATTTATTAGCATATGTAGCTGCTTTATATTGGTGGCTAGTTTTTGGTGGGGGATTTTAAGCATCCGTAGCTAAGTGGTTATTGCGTGAGACTCAAATTCGCTAGGTCGCTGATTTGAATCCGACACATAGCCGAGTTTTCGGTAATTCGAGGCTTATTTCTACTTTCTTTTTTTCACTTAATAAAGTTGTTTTTTTTTGGTCGTGTTCTCGCAAGTGTTTGTGAAGCGCAGCTTCACCTCTATGTTCAAATTTCCGAGCGAAGTTTTCTCAGGCATTCTCAAAGTGGGTTAATTTTACCAAAAAAGTGCCAATCAATTTGTCGCAGAAGTTCAAAGAGCGTTAAGAGTATACATGTTTTTTTTCTGTGAAATTCGAAAGTTTATTGACTCGTTTCCAATTTTATGTTGGCTATGTTCATGTGCTTTGATCCCATGTGGTTCCGTAAGCGCAAAACATGTTTTGAAATAATTTGAATTGATAACCAGATTTTTGTGTTGAAGGAAATTATTGGCGTGAGCAGACTACTCCTCTCGCGTGACTTGATATGGAGGCTATTTGCTATTTTGACCTCTAATACGGCCCATTTACCTCAACAAAGCCGAGTAGACAAGAGCGGAGAAGGGGACTCAAAACAAGTATCTAAGATAGGATTCCTCAAGTTGAATCAACTGCCTTAGAAAAACAAAACCAAAATGATAACTATGGGTGTGTGTTCATTATTGCAGAAGTGTTCGAGCAAACTCGGTTTGAGTTGCATTGCGTGTGATGCGCATTTACATCTAAGTGGAACCACACAGAGTAACTATGGACTCAAAATCAGCGCCGATACCTGGCACAGAAAATGTGTCCAAGAAAGAATCCACAGGAATGGAAGCTGCGAGTGGGTTAGCCACGTCCTAGAATTCATTTTTATTTGTCAAACATGATTTATTTCGATATTTTGTAAAGAACTTCAGTGATTTTTGAATAGAAGTTTAAATGTAGAATGTATTCACATATGTTTATTTCTTTTTGAACCGAAATTTATTTTTCAGTTGATTCCTTTCACTTATCATCGATGAGGAAGAGTATTTTATGATAACTCAACTATTTTTACACTAGCAAATTGAAGTGTATTATTTTGAAGATTTTTTTCTAACCTAATTCGCATATAAAAGTGCTCATTTGGTGGCACTTTGGTATATTTCAATTTAATCATATTTAAGCTTATTTCAGCATAAAAAATTTAATGGCATATGTTGCTGCTTTATTTTGGCTAGTGTTAGGTCTTGTTTGAAAAAAAACTTGTATTATGAAAATGTATGGGATAGGTTGTTTTCCGTTTTTTTTTGCGAAGCCTTGGAAAATGTTTGCACTTTTTGCTGAAATTTCAATGTTTCTCAAAATTTTCTTCCGATTTTCAAAAAAATGTTACCAATGGAAAAACCGGCTGCTCTTCTATGTGCGTGCATATTTCGCTAGTCTCTTTTGATTCTGCCTCACGTTCTACGGCCTTCGAAAGTTTCAGTAGGGGGATTTTTGGCCTATTTGTTTCGATTTTTTCATTTTCTCAAATATTAAATGCACAAATGATTCCATCAAAAGAACAAGTTATTGGAATTTTGCTCTCTCAAGTGGCTATTTCTTCAAATTGGCAGGAAAAAGATATGACTTCAAACAAGCCCATTTTTTGACATTTTGGTTAATTTTTAAAATTTTTGACTTCCTTAATAAACTACCCTGTTAAATCAGAGATTCAAGGTTTAACCAAAAGAACAAAATTAGTTATGCGAATCTTACCGGCGCAAGCGGCTATGCCTTGCGTTTCGAAAAAGTATGGCCTTAAACATGTCAAATTCTTTATTTTTCGACCGTTTCTTAAAAAGTTGTTCTTTTTTCAAAAATTAACCTGCTGCTTCTGAGGTTGATATTTCAATAAAATAACAGGGTGCTTAGATTGTCCCTGTGCAATCTTTTTTTATCTTTTTTTTGTTAAAAAGCTTATATAGACAACGGAAAGTTTCCTTTTAAAATTTTATCGTTATTTAAGAATTTTCTAGAAAACTACTAGCTAAGTCTGACTTTAAGAGTTCAATCTAAAATTTCAGGGTGCGGAAATCTTCAATCGAAAATAAAGTTGTGGAAAGCAGAGGCTATTCCCATGCTGAAGAAGAGAAATTTTTAGGGATTAAGGTAAAGACAATTTTTTTTAAATTTTGATCAATTTTTGGTATCTTTTTCACTTTTTTTTCAAAAATTACCGAGCCAAGTTTGAAATGAAGACTTCAATTGAAAAAGCGAGTAGTAAATTCTCCTTTAACTAAGCTGTTCATCCCCTACATAAGCAGGGAAACCCTAGGGTTTAGCATACATTTCATTTTTTGAAGTTTTGAAAATTACGCATTTCCGTATCAGTACAACATATGATTAAAAGTATTAAAACAGGAAGAACCAGCATTAGCTGGGCCACTAAATTATTTCCTACTGGCCGTGTTGCAGATGTGAGAACGTGATACAGCTAATCTCAACATTTTTTTCAAGGTGTAAATTGAATCTTTTCCTTGTTTCACTTTGTTATGCCTGTTTAGAGCTTTTTTGCATCTTCCTCGCTTGTGTTAGCGAAACGCAGCCTCGTCTCTGTGCAAATTTTGCTGCACGAGCAAAATTTGACTGCATATGCAAACTAAATATGGGGGTTCTGGGAGGGGGCGAATGACCCCTTTGAGGAGTTCGACCCCATGCCGACCCAAAGGTGTTTTCAAGAAATTCTATTTTGGCTGACCGACCCTGAAATTTCTCGAACATAGATTTCGGGGCCAATATACACTAAATTGGAGGAGAGCTCGCGCCAAAAAACCTTGTTTTTTAAGTCCACATTTTCAAAAGAAGCCCAAAAACGGCTTTTTTGTTATGTTTTTCAAAATTTGCTTGCGGTGCAGAAACTTTTGTCAAAATACGATCTGTTAGTGTTCTGGGAGCGCTCGGAAACTAAATTTGCACGATCTTAAAAGTAGAGAAAATCCTAGATCCACCCCTAATCTTCACCCACGTTGATCAAAACTTTCCAAACACTGCAAGAAAACTAATTCACAGCACTATCCTGAAATAAAGTGCAAATTTTCATCAGGCGAGTTCAAAAAAATAGTCAATTAAAGCCCAGATCCTCGCCTGCTACACTGTCGAATTATTCAAAGTGAATTAATATTTCAGTTTATCAAAACGTACGCTGAAACTACTTTGTTAATTGATGAGGAGTAAATATCAAAAGAAGCCTATTACACAGCCCAACAAAGTTATAGAAGGATTAAATCTCCAAAAACCTGTATGAGAGAAAATATTTTTGCTTGATAGTCAAGAAATGTGATTTTTACTATATAAAACCCAAAATCTTTGCTTAAAAGCAAATTTGAATCAATTTGCTCAAATTTTGGAGATTTAACCTCCCAGAATTTGGTTGGACTGTTTAATAGGCTTCCTTTGATATATAATCCTCATCAATTAACAAAGTAGTTACAGCTTAATTGTTGATTAATTGAAAAAATCCAAAATGACCCATTTTTGGGGTAAAATTTTGGTTAAGTCTCGGAGAAAAAATTGCACCATATTATTTCTGATAAAATTCGAAGCAACTTTTGTTCTCTTAACTTTTTGTCTAATCTTAACCCAAATTGAGAATAATGCGTTTGAAAATTTAAGTTTTGCTCATTTTGTCCGGATAATTTAAATCAGCACTGTACTTACCCTTGCAAATAGCAAGCGTTATCAAATCGGAACAGAATTTTTCTCAAGTTAGCAACAAATTTAACACGATCAATTCGACAACGGACATGCCTGATGATCAACAGTTATACTTTGACGATATATGCATATTAAGTTCCCGTTCTATTCAAAATGTATGGTCAAGTTGGCGCCCAAAATAACTTCTTCGTCAATTTATTGATTGCATAATCCACCTTTTGGTAAATTTTCATATATCCCACGTCGCACAATTGTATACGCAGTGTTCCGATTCATTCCCAAACAGTCGGCCAAAGCTATATAATCTTCTGCACGCGAATGCGATTCGATTAAACGTCGTTTGTCGAAGCATGAAATTTTTTTATACTTGGCCATTTTGAGCGTGATTCAATTGGAATTTCATGATTTCAAAAGAACTTATGAACACACATTTGAGCATGCATTATTTCTTGACTTTCAATTGAAAACACGGTTTGTTCGAAAGATGTCATTAACATTTCAATAGGCTTTGAAATGGTGTAAACATTCTGCGTATTCTGGTTTTAGATTAACTCGCACAATTTGACCGAATTAATTTTCTCATCGGCGACAACAACCATTTTTTGAGGTTATTGTGATTGAATTGGGATGATTACGCATATTTGGTAGTCGTCTCATACATTTTGGCGCTGATAATTACCCGCTGATTTTGGCTCTGTTTAGAATTACACGATAGTTTCATATGAAAAAAAAAACACATTTACGCCAATTTCAATTTTTAAAATCTTATTATGGGTGATTGGAATCTGCGCTGTATGCCTATTTAAACTCATGGCAGAACTCTGCTATATAGGATTTCAAATTTATCTTTCGAACTTGACAAGATTAAAATTGGCAAGGATTTTATCGGTCCCCATTTGTCCATTTGTTTGCAATTTTGTGCGTTCATGCTTAACAGTTTAGTTTTCACAGAAACAAAAACATTCAGCGCTGAAACCGGTAAAACTTCAGTTCACTGCTTTCGTTGTCTTTTTTTTCCTGCGAATTTTCAATATAAAAGCCAGAGCTCAAAAACTTCACTTTTAGTTGTCAAGGGCGCTCTTGTATTTTTAGTCAGCTTAATCAGCAATTCGATCTTTAAAAGCTAACTAAAAAAGTCAATTGTTGGCAATATGCTCAATCAACGTATGTGGAAGAAGGGACTCAAATTGCTCATTTTGATGTCGTGCAGCAATTTTCGTAGCATGAAACACGTAAAACAGTTTCAGAAATTCTAAAATATCCGCTTTTGACGTTTGCTCGCGTTAACTCATATTGCCAACAAAACAGCATTAACTATAATTAGTAGCAAAAAGTTCGGACAAACAGAACTATTTGAAATGAGCAATCAGTGCGTTTCGAGGCTTTTTTTTCATGCAAAATCTGGAGTTGAACAACCTTGAATTTTTTGTCAGACCAAATTCAAAATGCGAGATCGTCGATTATCCGATGATTATGCTAGCCTACTTTCTATATACTGCTATAAACATCCAGATTTTACTATGAAACATTTCGACGCTTCGGATGCAATTGCCCTCCATGGTTATAGGTTTTGAGCGAAACTCGGATCTACTTAACAATCCCCCCTCCCCCTATTGTAACTACTAAATAATCTCCATCCCTGTAAATAAAAACAGTAAATTCGCACAAGAGCAGTTTATGTTAAGTTGGATTTTGCTGCATTCTGATTGGTCGAAAGTTCGCTGCAAGTAATCTTTTTAACGATCTCCTCCCATTTCTTGAAAGAGGGATTGTTAAGTAGATTCCGTAACTCTGCTTTATGAACTTTCGACGTTATGTTTATTTCAGTTTTAATTTCCGTTGATGTCTAGACAGTTGCTCTTTTTAATTAATTCTGTCTGTCCGAACTTTTTGCAACTCTCTATATATCGCAAGATTCCAGTGCCTGGGACCTGGGGTAACGGAAGCCGAACAACAGGTGGGTGAGTAGGAGAAACGGAGGCCTGGTGCCTAGAAACTATTTTGCAATTATATTAGCCTCCTTACTAACTGTAATGCCCTGAATATTTTTGATTTTAACTCCGTGCAAAAATAATTGTTCCAGGATATGAGTAGTTGAGGGCGAGGAAAATGGCAAGTCATCTCTAATGAATTTAATATATAACTAACAGTAAAATAGCTCAACTATTGCTTTTTTAATTTCCGGCGGAGGCTAAGTAAAATTAGTTCAGCTGATAGCCTACAAGTCGTAACACGTTCATTGACCCGTAAACAGACCAAAAATCATTTGGCTAGATCGAGACGGTGGAAAACACATTAAAAAGGTATCTGACGTCAGCCAGTCGTCAATAGGGACTTATCTATATTCGGTCGTTGTGTACTTCTGGGCGAATGTTATAGATTTTTGCATAAGCTTTTGATATATTTGATGACGCAGCACATGGAATGGTCTTTATTCATAATTTTTGTTGTTTGGGTTTGTCGGGGTTTCGGTTTTTGACTGTGAGTTTCGTTTTGTTTTCTTTTGGCTTGCTGGTTCGTTTTGTTTTGATACGCTCGACCTCTGTCTTAAAACTGTTGATTATGCATGCATGCGAGATTAGATGGGCAAATGTGGCTGCATCAGATACCTTATTTTATGTGTTTTTCACCTCCTCGACCTAGCCAACTGATTTTTGGTCTGTTTAAGGGTCAACAAACTTGTTACGATTTATAGGATGGCCAGTCAATCAGCAGAATGCTCTAAGAGCAGAAAGGGTCCAAAAGCAAAAAAAAAAACTGAAAAACATTTATTCATTTTTCAAAAATTTATTCATTTTCTGGTATTTTTTGCACTTGGACCATTCTGCTTATAGCTCCACCACCGACGTTTAGGTTATTGGCTGAACGAATCTTACTTAGCCTTCGACTACATGTATATAAAAAGCACATAGCTGGAATTTACAAAAGATTTTTTATTTGGAAAGGCTTTAAAATTCACCTAGTTCTGCGGTTCTCTCAATTCATTAACTCTTCCACAACTGTCTGTTTACTTTTTTGTTATCTGCTACATTTTTCTAGCTGCTTGAAAAGTCATCAAAATTAAACGGCAAAAATTTCTTTCATACCACCTGAAACAATCTAATCGAAAAGAGCATCCCGCATCTGAGAAACGTGAAAAGAAATCAATTATAATGGATTGCTGTGGTCTAAAATATTATCATGATCGATTCACATGTTGCACTCAGACAACAAAATGAATAGAACAAAAATTTATTACAATCGATTGCTTTTATCAAATGTCAAATGATTTTTAATCCATTCAAAATCAATTGAAATAAATTCTTTCCACTTTATTTTTGTTTCGCGTCGTGGAAAATTTTGCAAGAATTTCTGCATTTATCAAACGTGTAATGCGAAATTTTTGCAAAGCGTGATTACGGCCTACTCGATTTTCAAACCGAAATTTTCTCAAATTGTAAAATTTTTTCGTTGACCTCCCCCCACCTCTTTCCCTAAAGTTTGCCCCATACAACCCCCGCCCATCCCCCCACCGCCACCACCAACCCAACGTTTGCTCCTTTGCCCCCCACACCTGAACCATCCCCCACCTGATCACTATTACCTGAATCCCCATCTGAACCACTACCCCAACCTCCCCCGTATTGGTTCTGACGGGGGGAGGGGGTTATGAAAAATAACTAATATATAAGTGGCAATGAGTAACATAAAAACCCTAACAAAAATCAAAGTTGCGCAGAAAAAGTTGCAATTGAACAACAAGTACACCAGCATTGAACACCAACTTTAGTTTAAAACGTAGAAAGCACTTTAATTGCGTTGAATTTTGAAAAAAAAAGGAAACCATTGATGAAAATGAACTTTTGTTGTCTTTATCTATAAAAGCTTAAAATAATCTATTATAACTGATTTGCAATGGATTTAAATGCTTTATTAAATAATAGCAATATAATCCATTTTTAATTGATTATAATTAATTGTTTTTCAATTTTATAGTTACCGACAAAAAACTCAAACTTAATAGATTTGTATTCATAGAACTCCATTGTGGGATCGCATATATTCATACATAATTGCATAAATTTGCGTTGATTACATCGATTATCCAAGCTTTCAAAGTATAGAACAAAGGTTGTTTCCAAGATCTTTGAGAGGTTATTTTTGAAAGGATGTGACCAAAACTTCCGCGTTTGTGATGCACACTATCTCGCGATTAAAACATTTGGGTGCCTTAATTTTTTTTGACCCAGCAGGATTTTTTGTTTGGTGACCCAAAATGGGATGTTATGAAATAGCCAAAGAAGTGACCCTTTGGATGGCAAGGAGTTAATTTCTCGAATGCATGGGGGCGTATCCCTCTGCCTTTTCCATAATTCGATTCTTTCCATAGTTTTCTCACCACTTATCTCACATTTAAAGGCAGATCTTGAACCTAGATGATCGATTTTGATTCAAAGTTTTTTTTTGAAATTAATAGGCTGACATCAAAAGATAAGCTCTTAATCCATTATCTATTATCTATCTATTATATAAATAAATGCGGGCTTTACTATCTGGCCATGTTTAAGCTTTTTCAACGTATTATTTTTGCATGTTTAACGAAAGAATTTTTGCACGTTCAAGTTGTATCGTATATTGCAATGGTTAAGATTTTTTTAGATTTTCCAGTTTGAATTCAGTGGTTATTCCACTGAGATTAAAATAAGCAGCCCAATAGTGGAACGCTGTCAGGATTTGCTAAGAGGTTGCGAATTCGGCGTCCAATTAAGAATGCTCAACTCTTTTTTAGTGTACGAGATACGACGATTTTTGTGATGCTCCCAAAAACTTGAAATTCCTAATCCTGTAGTTGGGTGCTGTCAGAGTATTCTCAAGGATTGCGAATCTTGTCTCCAAATTTGATGGCTCAAATCCTGGTAGTTTTCGAGATATGACGTTTTTTGTGATTTTTTGAAAAATAATTTCAAAAAACTTGAACTTTTTTTTGCAAAATTTGAAATTCCTAACCTTTTCAAAAAATTTCCAGAAAACTTAACGAATTTTTTTCTTCAAAGTTTGAAATTCTCAACCGGGTAGTTGAGGGCTTTCAGAGACTCTCAGATATTGCGAACCTTGCCTCTAATTATGACTTCTCTAATCATTGTAGTTTTCGAGATACGACGGTTTTTGTGATTTTTTTCAAAAAAAAATTTCAAAAAACTTGAATTAATTTTTTTCTTAGAAATGTGAAATTCTTTAACCTGTAGTTGAGTGCTGTCAGAGTACTCTCAGGGGTTGCGAATCTTGCCTCCAAATATGACTATTCGAATATTTCTATTTCTCGAGATTTGACGTTTTCGGGATTTGATGGAAAATTGGAATTAAAAAAGTTCATAAAATTTGAAAAGCACCAAAAGCCTGCAGATCTGGTTTCCAATATATGTGGTTTTTCATGAGTTGTCAAAAATTCGAAGCACCGGAGGTGCGTTACACGCTAATTTCTGTGAAGAACCGCGAAGACAAATTATAAAATGTCCAAAAGCACGTTCAAAAAGGTTGCGGATCTTGGGAAAGTTTTCCCTTAGTGGGCATATAAGTTGTGGCATTCGCTCGAACTTTTCAGTTTTCATTAGGTGTTTCCGTATTGAGAAAAAATTGAAAATCACTATTTTACGTTCAAGCATTGCTGAAAACACGCTCAGACGGCATACCCGAGAATGGTGTGCTAAACATTTTCCTCGCTAAAGTAGTGAGTCTTCGATACTAAGTGTAAGCAGCTCAATAACACGCAGGTCAAATAGGACCGAATGTTCGCGAGAGCCTTCGAAAGTTTATTGTCGATCGAACATTCGGCTGCACCACTATATAAAAGCAGAAGTTTGATTGGATTTAGTTAATACTTGAAAACGTTTGCTTTTACACATTGATTACACATTTTTTTATCCGTAAGTGATGTAGACTAGAAAATAATGCACCAATAAAATATCGAAATTGTTTGAAACAGTCAAAATAAGTGAGGAAGTGAAAACATTATATTTTTTCGATGTTTTTTTTTATCACATTAAAATTACTAACAATAACTACCCATTTTATTATGAATGCAATTTCAGACTAAATTCTTATCCGGTGTAACCAAAGATTTGCAAAATCTACGGTATTGTTTCAAGTCAGAGCTAAAAATATTGGCTAAACATTTTTAGCGAGCATTTTTGAGGCCTCCTCCCTGCTTAGCTTTTTAGTTATCAAGGTAAGAATGTTTTTTAGGTTAAATAATTATGTAGTTATCAAGGTAAGAATGTTTTTTAGGTTTAATAATTATGGAAAATCTTTCAAAATAAAATCGATTGTCAGTTTAAGTTTGTTTTCGTGCAGCCTCTGTTACCAGACCACTGTACAAGGCTGCGAGTTGAGACTGAAAGTATGTTGCTTCCAAATCTTAACAGTTTCGGAAGTTGATGCTTTACGCATGCGCTTATAGAGAAAATTTTAAATCTTGAGATAAGTTCTACTCGTGTACAGAAACATTTTTGCTTTCATTTTCCTTGATGCGTTTTAACAGTAGGAGGACGAATATCATATATTTTATAAATTATCAGAAAAATTATCTCAGACAAATGTTGGGAAATCTTTTCGGGCTCACTATACATTGTTTTTTTTTTGATAAAGCAATTATAATAGCGTTTGTTCGTCACGCTATCTATTTTCGGCCAGATAGGTTCGTGCAAACTCTTAGTCTATTACCAATCCTTATCTTACTCTTAAATTTCCTAGTCTCAATAGATCTAGAGATATACTGGTTCATTGAGAAGTTAGAGGAGAAAAAAAGTAGCTGATTTCAATCTTTATTTTTATTTCTCTGAACCTCTAGGGTTCAGGTTTACATATATAGAGTAAGATTTAGTCATGAATTGTGATTGGTTAATTATGAATATTTTACAGTGAAATAAAATATAATTTAACTAACTAGTTTCAAACTGGTTCCATTTTTTTCGGGTTAACAACTAGTTAAACAGAATCACTTGAGACTCGAATCATTTGATAGCTTTCTTTATTAATGAAGTTAATTTTCATAAAATTGTAGGTCCAGTAGTTTTGTTGTTAAGAGCGGGGTTATGTCGTGAGGATCAAACATGCGAATCCTCCGAGAGGCCAGTTTTTTAAAAGTCGATTAACGTATTTAAGACACTAATGTAGATCACGTTGATTTTTTTTTTGACAGGAGGAGTTGTAAAGTTTGATCAGGCTGAAATTTAGTTTTTCGCGGTTTGACTTCTGATTTCTTTTTAAGTTCAGTTCAATTCTTTTGTTAAAAGGAAGGCAAATTCCACTGTCGAATTGGATTTTTTTTTTAAAATCTATAAATCTTTTTTTTTGCGGTTCAGTTGCTGTGTGCTCAAAGATTGTCGGATTAGTTGCCACATCACTGTTTTTTTTTGTGCTGTAAGCATATTTCATTGTAGTTGCAAGCCCAAGAAGTTTTGATCGTTCTAGATTCACGGGGAATTGAAACATTTAAAAAATCAAAATATAATTTTCGGTTCAACTGGTATTTGCTCAAAGATTGTCGTTGTAATTGCAAGGGAAGTGTTTTGTTCCTTGTAGTTCCAAAAATCATATTTATTTCGGCTCAACTTTTGTCTGTGCTAAGATTGTCGGCTTTGTTTCCTCTTTGTAGTTCTTTTTCGTTACTAAAAAAAGTTCAAATAACTGGAATGATCAAATGTTTGCCTAATATGAACTTCTGTCGAGACAAACGAAAATATAAACTTTGGTTGACTTTTTTCCGATTTCTATTGTTTTTTATTATTATGCTGTAGATTCAAGCTTTTATTTTCAAACTCCGTTTCGCCTTTGTGTATAATGCTTCATTTTGTCTGTTGATCACATCGATTTTCATAGTATTGGGGAAAGAATTGCCCGAAAAATGTTTCAAGCTCTCGGAAAGGTTGTTTTAGAAAACTTGAGACCACCACTTGGCGTTTTTTGGCGCGGGCTATCCCTCGCAATTATAACGTATGATTGTCTAACACAGAAGTTTTTTGATTGGTGAGCCGCTGGGCACAAATGCCTACGATTCCGTTTTGATTTGCAAATTTTTAAGTCTTTGTTAAGTTGGTGCATAATTTTGATTCATTTTTTGTGAACGGGTCCGGTTAATTCAAAAGCAAACGACAATGAAATTTTGACTTGAATATGGGAATTGTCAATCTGTTATATATTTAAATGCGAGCTTCACTGTCTCGCCATGGTTACGCTTTTTCAAGGTATTATTTTAGCAAGAATTTTTGCACGTTTAGGCTATATCGTATCGTATATTGCAATAGTTAAATTTTTTTTTCGATTTTCTAGTTAAAATTCAATGTTTATTGCACCAAGTTTGGAAATAGCAACTCAATAGTGGGATGCTTTTAGGGTTTTCCCAGTTGTTGCGAGTCTGGTCGCCATATATGAATAACCAAAGCCTTTTAGTTACGAGAAAAGGCAATTTTCGAGATTTTTCAAAGGTTTCTAGAAAAATTAATTAAATTTTTTTAAAAACTAATTCTCAAACCTGTAATTGGGTAATATCGGGTTACTCTTAGGGGTTGCAAATCTTGCCTCCAAATCTCACCTCTCAAATCTCTGTAGTTTTCGAGATATGACGTTTTTTATGATTTTTTAAAAAAAATTCAAAAAAAACGTAGTGTTCAAAATATTGCAAAACTTTGAAGATCTCAATCCTGTTGTTGGAAATTGTGAGGGTGCGCTCAGGGGTTGCGAATCTTGCCTCTGAATATGACTGCTCAAATCCTTGTAGTTTCCCGAGATATGACGTTTAGGAATTTTTCAAAATAACTTTTTTCTAAGAACTTAGATATAAAGAAATTACACAAAATTTGAAGTTTCTATCTTTAAAGTGAGGGTCATCCAGGGTACTCTCAGGAGTTGCGATCTTTGCCTCCAAATTTGACTGCTAAAAACTGTGTAGTTTTTCAGATATGACGTTTTTTGTGGTTTTTTCAAAAATTTTCAGAAAAATAACTTTATTTTGTCCTTAAAAATTGGAAGTTCCCAAATCTGTAATGGGTCTGTCAGAGTTTTCTCAGGGGTTGCGAATTTGGCCTCTAAATATGAGAGCTCAAATCTTGTTAGTTTCCAGATCCGACGTTTTTTTGTGGTTTTTTCAAAAAAAAAATTCGAAAACTTAAATTAAAACTCTTTTTTCAAAATTAGAAATTCCGAACCCTATAGTTGGGGGCTGTCAGAGTAGCTTCGGAGTTTTCGAATCTTGCCTTAAATAATGACTGCTCAAATATTGGTAGTTTTCGATATGTCCTGTTTTTTTCTGATTTTCAAAAAAGTATATTTTTTAGAAAATGTCAGTTTGAAGTTTCTCAAAATTTGAATTTTCCAACGCTGTAGTTAGGTACTGCAAGAGTACTCACAGGAGTTGTAAATCTTGCGTCCAAATGCGATTGCTCAATTGCTTTTAGTTTCCGAGATTTGAAGTTTCTTAGCTCATTTCAAAGAACTTTTTCGAAGAACTTAAGTATAGCTTCGGAAAATGTTTTTTTTTTTTCAAAATTTAAATAAAAAACTTGAATTAAAACTTCTGCAATTTATGTAAGTATGAACCCTGTAGTTGGGTGCTGTCAGAATACACTTAAAGGATGGAGATCTTATTTCCAATATATGCGGTTTTTTATGAAATGTTTAAAATTCGAAGCTTCGGATAAGCGTTAGACGCTAGTTTTCATGATAATTATATGTGGTCAGTTGAATGTGTACGGTCGAGAATCGCAGAAGTTTTTGATCATTTTAAGGACTATGCTTCAAGTTTCTTGAGGTTTTTGTTTGGCTGGTCTTAAACAGGAGATTTCTCTATTTTGTCATAATAGTTTTTTGTCCTATTATTTTCGCTGGCTTAACATTAAAGTTTTACATGTTTAAGCAATGGATTATCTGGCTGTGCTTTATTTTGCATGTTTATATTGGATATATTTCAGAAGTAATCGGCTCTGACTACATGATTATGACAACAGTATTGTTTTCGGCTCAACAAGTTTCGACCCAAAGTTTGTCGCCTTTGTTACCGCTCGGTAATTGATTTCCATTTTTATGGGCTGCTAATGAGCTTCAGCTGATACAAATCATCTGCCGTAACTTTCCAGTTTCTGTGAAGTTATTCGCAAGTGCTGCGAAGCTCTGCTTTGCCTCTGTGTTATAGTGTTGCAAATTCAGACGGACATTATGAGACTCGCAAGACTATTAGGTTTCGAGATATGAATATTTTAGTAAAATATTTCCAGAACTTCCGTAATACAATAAATCTGTTCTTTTCGGAACATTTTGGGTTGTTATGTTTTTTTTCATGTATCTCTCGGTTATTATAACTATTTATAGGGCTACAAGTTGGAACTCAAATTGCTAGAACTCTCAGTTTTAGGAGTTTCCAAGATATGGATGTATTATTTCTAACAATTTTCTCAGTTATACATTAAACATCATGTTACTTCGAGTTTTGGCTGAAATATTGAGCTATCTAGGCTTTTCAGTTTTCGAGTTATGGATGCTTTTGTGGCTCTTGGGATTATAAAGGGTTTGGCAGTCGGGTACTACACTTCACCCGGTAAGTTACTTTGTTCACAGAATCCTCAATTTAGTAGGAATGGTAAACATGCACAATTTCTTGAAAATTGAAAAAACTACCATAGTTTTGATTAGGTGGAGTCTGTTTTCAGACAGTAATCTTTTCAACTAAATTACCTGAAAAAGTGTTTTCACTTTGGATTAATTGTTTCCATCTCATTTTCTGTTCACTAGCTGCTAAGTCTCCACTTGTGTTGTATCGCATTTGATGCGGTCTGCTTGGCCTCTGTGTTTCATTTTTGTAGTCTTTTTTTTCTATTTTTGTACTAAAAATTTAGTGCTTTTAACATTTTTTATGAGCATGGATAAATGCTGTGCTTTTCAATTTTTTTTTGTCTATCGGCTCTTTTCCAGTTTCCCACCCCCTTAGTAGAAAAGCAAAACAAAGCTGATCAAAAATTGTTCACATGACATTTTGCATGTTTTTAATCTTGTGTAAATTTGTTCACCTTTTCATGCTGACACGTTTTAATGCTTTTTTCAAAATGAAAAGTAATTTTCTATAGACTTTCCTTTAATGAATTTCAGAAAAAATCAAAGGGGGGGGGACTGGAAAAGAGCCCTATTATCATACCCGCGCCCAGCGTTACCGGTGGGCAAATGCCTACTACTCAGTTTTGATTTCTAAGTTTATTTCTTTGTTTAGTAATGCATAATTTTAAGTTTTTTGGGGCCTATCTGGTTATTAAAAGCAAATGGCAACGAAATTTTGACATAAACATGAGCATTGTCGTTTTCCATGTCAATTATCTGTGGCCAGACGAATGTATCCGGTCAAAAACCATAGTAGTTTTTGATCACTATAAGTACAATGCTTCAAGTTTTTTGAAGGTTTTATTTAGCTTGTAATAAACAGCCTAATTCGCTTTTTTAGTGTTATTAATCAAATAATTCCGCCGACTTAACATAAGAGTTTTGCATGTTTAAGCAATGGCCTATTTCGCCGTGCTTTAGTTTTCATCTTTTCATCTACTATTATTAATTAAGGCATATATGACTATTGCGAAACATACCTGTTTTTATAACTCTGTATATTGTATATAGTGCTGCAACTCAGACTGACTCTATGAGACTCGCTAGATTATAAGTTTTCGAGATATTGATGTTTTAGTAAAATATATCCAGCATTCGCTTACGATAAATCATTTCATTTCGAAACTTTTCTGGGTTATGTTTTTGTTTTTTTCTTGGGTTATGTACTTCCCGGTTTCTAGAACCATGTATAGGGCCACAAATTTGAACTGAAATTGCGAAGGCTCTCAAAATTTCTAGTTTCATAGATATGGATGTATCTCTAAAAGTTTTCCAATATTTCAATTTATACATCAAATTATTCCGAGTTTGGCTGAAATAATGAGCTTCCCAAGCCTTCCAGTTTTCGCGTTATGGATATTTTTGCGACCCTTGCGATCAGTAAGGCTATTGCAGTCGGGTACTAACTTTTTCCCCTGAAAATTTTTTTTTTCATAGTATGTTGATCTTAGTAGGAATGGTGTATTCTCATGCTCATATTCTTAGAATTTTAAATAGTTTTCTTAAATCAACAGTTTCTTTGGTTTGTTTCCTAAGCCTTGATTTTACTTTGAATTAAACCGTTTTTTAGTAAAATTGCGAGTTTCATAATTTTTGAACATACAAGTCTGATTTTAAAAAGTGTTTATTTTTTGTTTCTTTTTTCCTTTTTTAAAATAAATTAAACGTTTTCAGCTAAAGTTATATCCGATTAGTCAATTTATATTGGGTAGTTTTATGGGCAAAATATGTTCTTATGCTTTTTTATGCGTGTCAATACGGATAAGTCATAAAAATTTTTAAAATTTAGTAGCTTGAAATTTTTCTGGACACTAGTTTTGTGTTCGGCTGAACAGGGTTCGACCCAGTTTTGTTCGGCTTAATTGCCCTTCGGTAATTTATTCCAAATACTTTTTAAGACTGTCTATGAAAGATGAGCTGTCTATGAAAGAAAATCCAAGATCCATCCCTGCAAGTGTTTTTCAAGATGGGATCAGTGTTTTACTCTGTCATGTTCAAATGTACGGTTAATTATTCGAAGCAGGTGGCTTATTGTCTCAAAACCGAAAATTTTTGTAACAAATACAATGCTGATTTAAATTATCCGGACAAAAAATATAAAACTTGGAATTTCAAACGCGTTTTTTCTCTAATTAGGTTGAGTTTAGGTGGATGAATACAAAGTGCTTAAAATTTCAGCAGAATTATTATGGCGCAATTTGTTTTGCGAAATTCGGGCCAAAAACAATCACCCGAAAACACATTTTTTGGCTTTTTCAATTACTAAAAAAGGGTGCTATATTTGAGTAAAAATGACTTGTTTTGGCGATTATACCCTTCGTTATTATAACCTAGATTAAACGTTGTTTGGCTAAATCAAAAAATTTTCGATCGGATTTTGGCGAGTTCATAAACTCAGCTGTCGCTTGTTCGCTCATCTGTCTGAGAACTAATCTTTCAGATACGTCTAATCATTGCTGCTGAGTTTTGAAAAAAAGTTGGTGTTTTTAAAGCACAGATTGCAACTTTGGATAGTTTTAAGTTTTTCAGATAGGTGTAAAATGGCAAAGAGTAAGTACAAGAAGAAAAAATCGACGAAGAACGACGAGCCTGAGAAATCACGTGATCTGGATACTTCAGAGAAGACAATGACATACAAGACAAGTGGCTAGTTGAGAGTTCAATTAATTTCTAGATTGCATTATATTAAATAGAACCACGTTGCCAGGTGATGTTGAGTCTTTTTGCTGGCAGAAGAGATTTATCTACTTTTAGATAATGTTTTCCAGATCAACTTTTTGCAAAAGCCGTTTTTGATAAATTGGCTTAGCTTTTTCTTCACTTAAGTCTAGCTTGAAACTTTGATCCAAAGTTATTTTTACTAGCTGGATTCGGCCTCGAACCAAAAAAAAAACAAAATATTTTTCGCAGTTTGGTGTATACGAAGTTTATTGCAGAATCATCATTAGTGGTTATACCAAACATTGTCAGTTCGAGTTTTTATATTGATGAAGCAGTATTTTGATCGTTGTTTTTTCCACCTTGAATCGTAGGCGTATCCATTGGGTTCTTGGAAAATGCAAACAAATCGGTTAAGTTCGATGTGTTTTCTTGTTTGATTTAATATCCAGTTCCAGATTTCCGTTTGCAGATAGTGTCTAGTTGTTTTCGCGGCAATTTCATTGAACGTGATAAATTAGTCTTATCCGCATGTTTGATAGATTTTTTTTACTCAGAGGACTTAATGTCGGACGAAACAATCATAGAAAAATCTCGATCTAAAAAAAATACCAAAATGATAAATAAATAAGTTTAAAAAAATTGGCTCTTTCATTTTTCCCCCACCTGCAAATTTTTACAAGTATGTTTGTTGACCACAATGTCAGATTGTTTTAAAATTTTACATAAAGACTAATTAAGCCACAATAAACTTATTTGGTCTTGATAATCAACCTCGTAAACCACTCGCTACACTTGAAATTGAAGCTCATGTGATGTGGGAAAAGAAAAAAGAGCCAAAAAGTTATAATATAAAATTAATTCCCAAAACTTTGTCAGCCCCGGTCCATCAAATTGATTTTCTGAGCTTTTCGGCTTTTATCTTAGATGGGTAACGTGTAAGTCCGACTTGTTTGAGCGCGGCAAATTAACGAATGTGCTTACGCGTTTATATCTTTTCAAATTGGTCCCAAAAGTTCTTAAACACTTTTCAATAATAATATTCTACAGCGCGAGGCTACAATTTGTCGCAAGAGACGGTTGGTCGCAAGCGACTATTCGCAGCGTTTTTAAATGGCATTTCGCACCAAGCGTCATTTTGTAGCTAGCGACAATTAGCAGCACGATTAATTGCTAATTGGTGGATTAAAAATGATGTGAATTGAGCAAAATGTTTTGCGGTGTTTTGGAGGGAAATAACATTCAACGAGCGATCGAAATTTTCAACTTAGCACTAGTTTTGAATTGAATACCAAATTGAAATGAATTAGAAAGAGTAGTTAAACGTTAGGAGCATCTAAAACTCCTTTATTTCAGTTCATTAGTTTCATTTTCTTCTGGCAAATCATTACACTTACTGATCCCAATATGCGCTTAAATTTTGTCTTGAGTGAGCGAGGAAAACAGCATCTTGTCCACGATGGAGAATTTTTGAATCTAAACCGCCACAACAAAATAACTGATAAATCCAGCTGGCTATGTGTGAAGAGGCCGTGTAATGCGTCTGTTGCCACCATCGCAGATGAATTAGTCAGCTCGTCTGGAATACATGGTCACGAAAATATTCCATGCGAGGAAGAAGTAAAAAGTTAGTAAATAGCTCAAAATTTTTGACACGTGCGCGAACTTAACTTTCACAATTAAGAATTTTTCTAGTTTTAATTTGTTTTAAAGCGTTAAATTAGCACTACTGCAAGGCGTGCTTTTCTGTTGGGGAAACTGACCACACCCAGTTGAAAAAAAAAGTATAATCTCTCAAACATGCTAGTTTTTTAAAGACCAGGGGTGTTTTTTTTTGGGGGGGGGGGGGGGGTCAAACATTTTTTCTTCGCCTGTTATTAAGTTTCAGGGTTAAACTTGCGATCAAACCAAAGGGAAAAAGAACATTGGAGCCTCCCGGTATCATTGACGTGGAAAACGCTGGGGACATGCCTCGAAACTGTTGTTAGTTTTTTTAAGTACAAGTCCCTCGCCAGAAATGTTCAGCGACAACGAGCAACTAATTCCGCCCTCCCCACTCAATTAAAGAGATTGCCGTGCGTTTGGAGTTGAGCAGGACCCTGAGGGGGGATAATTTCCTCGTTTTTCATTCGGGGTTGGATGAAAAAGACCGAATGTTAATATTTGCCACCGACGAGAACTTAGAAACTTCGGAAAGAAACAGTCTGGCATGCAGATGGGACATTAAAGCATTTCCCGCGTTGTTTAATTAAATTTTTACAATCCATACGGCGGTTAACGATCAATCTGTTCCATTAGTTTTCTTTCTTCTCCAAAACAAAAGTGAAGAACATTACATTCGGGCCTTCAGACAGTTGAAAAAATGAACCAAGGACTTGTGGTAGATTTTAAGAAGGCTTCAATTAACGCTTTTCAGGAAGTATTCAATGAAGTAACTATAAAAGGATGATTTTTTCAGTTGACTCAAGACAATTGGCGCAAAGTTTAAGAGATTGGATTAGCACCAGTGTATCGAGAAGATGAAAAAACACGCATGCTTCTAAAGTCATTCGTTGCTTTGGCACTGATACCTGAGCTCGACTTTAAAATCGGCATGACTGCTTTGTGCTCTGAAATTTCCGACCAAAATGGCGAGTCCGCTTGATTTGATCGCGTCGATTATTTTGAATCAACTTGGGTTGGAATTATCCTCCGAGGATGCAAAGGGGTCGGGCAATTTCCTATTTCACTCTGAAACCAGTTGGAAAACGCAAAAAATGGAAGACAGAAAACCAACAATACGGTAGAGGAATAGCATATGGCCTTCCAGATTGGGATGGGGTGTGCTCACCCCTCCATTCGCAAACTTATCCACTTCCTGAGAAAAGAACTGAGTCTGTCGGAGAACAAATTCCTGAGTCTGTCGGAGAACAAATTGGCGAAATAGTTGCTAGAGGAAGTGCCGCCAAGGTGGCAAAAAAGTCAAGCCAGATCAGTTGAACTCCTTAAACATCATAGTAACAATAATATTCTCAATCAACTTGAAGGCCTCTCTTTCAATTTTGATTTTAAGTTTTTTAGTTTAACCCTTCGTTCTATTTTCTTTTGATCTGGTCAAAGCTTTTACCGCTACTAATTGTCGCTTGCTACGAGTCGTCGCGCGCTGCGAATTGTCGCTTTTTACAAATGCTACGAATGGTCGCTTGCGACGAATTGTCGCCATGCCATTTTAGAGTATTTGTGTTTCGAGCTTTCGAAGAACTTTTGATATTCGTTCTTGATGATTTTTCTTTTTCTTTGGACAATGATCGATTTATGAACTAACCACGTCGGACGTATTTTTTCTATCATGTGCAAGGTGTTAAGCTTCACCTGTTTTTTTGTCATTTTATGGGGGATATACAGAATGTCATTTTTAACATAGTGGAATAATTGGCGCGCGATTTAGTTCCTGTTGTTAATGTGTAAGCGGTGGTTTTATCCAGCTCAGAAACCATTCCAAATTGATTTCAGGCTAAATATTTAGTCTCATTGATAACAATATCAGATGCTAATTTTTGATGTCGATTTTGTGTCAAGTTATCTAAGTGAATGTTTTCGGATTTTCCTTCTCTTGCTGCTTTTTAGGGCTAGCCTGTATTTTGTCTTTTTCACTGGTGTTTGCAGCTTTGTCTCTGCGCTGAAATTTGGAATTATTGCTGAATCAGAAATCAAAGTGCAACATTCAAGGATCAGCTGAAGATCAAAATAGGAGGTTTTTTTAAGCTGAACTAAGCTATGACTTACTTGCAGATCAGAAGCCTTTTTAAACCCGCAATGACCACATGATTCTTAAACTAGCATCACTGCCACTACGTTACGGCACAATAATTAATTGCGTCTAGACTTGTACTGCGATGCTTTGACATGACATGCCTGCCGAACTTATGAAAACTTTCACTGAATTGATTTTGATTGTTTTTTTTTTGTTTTTAATCTTTCAAAGCATCTGGATGCTGTAACGGCTTAGTTTTGTTGTTTATTCGTGTGGTTCAGGAAGAGCTCCGAGACAGCAGCCGGACCTGGACGAGGAGCAGGAGCACGAGATAGAGAAGGCGTTCAGTGGGAAGTTCTTCGACGGCAAGAAGTCCCTGGATGCGACTGTGCTGCTGAGTGCGATGGACGAGACGGGAGGGGTGACGGAGAGAAATGCAAACAGACCAAACAGACTCACTGGACATCGCTTCGACACGGATGTGTTGCAGAAGCCGAACAATGTGTAAGATAGCTGCTCATTTTGTACATGTATAATGATGGATAATGCACTAAAAAAAATAGTCATTGTATAGCCTTGCGTACGAATTTAGGTAAGAAGATAAGGTAACATTCGATCATGTTCGATAAGGAGTGACCAACTGAAAAGATATTGCTCTTGTTGCTTTTTCTTTAAATATTGGCCCATTCAGTTCGATTGGTGAGTTAATGTATTTAGGACTAGTGAAAATTGAACCATTTTAGTTTAGTGAATTAACTTGATTGGCGACTTTTCAAAAGTTACAACTCTGATTTTTTAAGCCCCCCAAAGGGGCCTGTTTTATAACAAAAATAGTTTCGCAAAAGTGTTTCCTTTAAGGAAAACAGGCTTTTTCAGCTGTTTTTGTTTAAATAGGATTTTGGTTGAATAAATGATGGGGCTTATTTGACCGTTTGAAAGAAGTAGTCAGAAGGGGTTCAAAAGAAAGTTTAAGATAAGAAATGAATTTTGCGACCACAAAAAGTGAGCACTTCATTGGATGCGACATGAAACAGCTGTAAGGGAAGATTGCAGCGCTGTGTTGATTGTAGCTTTGTGAAGAAAACGGCCGAGCAGCGGTTCGACGCTTTCGTGGCTGACAAGTGCGAGAGGTACACACAGTTCTTCGGAATAATCAACCTCGTGTTCATTGTTTACGGAGTGTATGTGTTCTGCTTTGTCACCTTCTTCGAGGGGTCACAGAACTACGCCTTCATCACTGTTGAACAGACTGAGGTGCTGCTGAATAGACTCATTTGGGTGATCAGATTAACATGTTGCCTGCTAGTTCTCACTATCGTAACCCTCAAAGCATACTTCAAAAAACCAGAGCGTAAGTGCTCTAGTGTAGCGGTCACTTAAATACAATCATGAAACCAATCGAGGTGTAGAAAAAAAATTATTTAAAAAATCGATTATAATGGGTTTCTATTTTTAAGCAATAAAATCTCTATATAATCGATCATAATCGATTGTTTTTTAAAGAAAATGAAACCTGTTTTTCTAACAAAAAAAAACATTTTTATTTGATTATTGTCGCAATTTTTTTTCGATTAACGTTTCAGTATCTGTTACCAATATCAGTGTGACAAGAATTTTTTCTGTAGCAAGAAAAAGAGTTTTTTTCCAAGTTTGTGCACAGTGGATTCTGTGAAAAGAATATTTTGAAACATTTTGAAAACTAACACATTGTAAACTAACGAATTTTTCCAGGGAGAGAAGTTTGGCTGTGTGTCTATAAATTATAGAGTGAAGAACCTCTTCACTCAACATTTTACTGACTTAGAGTGTGTGTGTGTGTGTGTGTGTGTGTTTGTAGAGGCCCATAAGGACGTTCTGTTCTCGAGAACTGATCCCAGGAATCTGGAGTTGACGAGGGAGTGGGAAAAGAACGAGGCGAACAAGTTCATGTATGTGGTCATGCAACTCATAGTGTTTCTCATGGCTGTCATCTCCTTCATATACGCCCACTGCACCCAACTCATCACGGTCGGACTGCCGGCAACAGACCCCAACAGTCTATATGTTAGTTGCATTAGATAAAGCATTATTCAATTTCGAACCAATTGTAAATACAGAAAAGAGAATGCTTCACTTTTCATCTCATGATTGATATGTTATTAAAGCTACCAAAAAAATTTGGCTACAAAATACTGAAAACTGAAACTAGCAACAATCATTTCAAATCAATTTTTTATACTTCACTTTAGCCAAATCTCGAAAATACGTGCTCAGCTCCCGTGTTGACCAAAAGCCGAAATTCATGCCTTTCTTTCAGGAATATTAGGATTTCTGAGTTCGTCTTTTTAAAAGTCGATAAACGTAGTTCAGACTCATTTATAGGTCGTGAACGTTTTTTTTTTCAGAAAAATTATTAAAACTTGTTCAGGCTCTAATTTACTTTTTCGCGGTTTGACTTTTTTTTCAAGTTCACTTCATTTCCTTTGTTAAAAGGAAGGAAAACTCCTTCACCGAGCAGCGAAAGTGTAAAGGTAACGGAAAACGTGGCCGACTCCTAATTTCGAAAATGGATTTTAACTAACAGATTTCCCATCGAAATGAAAATTTTACCTATTGATCCAGTTTTTTCATCTATTTTTTTCTCCGAAATTCGAAAGTTTAGGTTATTCAAACATTTGAAAAAAATCAGAAGACAATATTTTTATCCATAGTTAAGTCTTTTTGTTACTAGCGAACTTTAGTGAGCGTTTGTGTTATACCACGAATTTTCTTTTTTTTTCTAGCCGAAGTCGCAAATATTGATGCCCATTTTAGGGCTTCTACGGCTTTTTGATAGCGTGTGCTTTGACATTCGAATTGTACTAAGTGAACACAGATGATACATTTTAAATTCATCAAATGAACCGAGAAAAGCTATTTGTTTCAAACAACATAACAATCATAAAAACTGGATTTCAGAAGTTTTCTAACTCAATACATCTCACAATTTTTTCAAGTCCATAATGATGCTTTTAGTTGGTTATATTGCAAATTACTACTTGCGAAGTTGTGTCTATTTGTAATTGGTTCCACTTTTGCTGCATCGCATCGACAATTCTTTTTAGCATATGCAGCTGCTGTATTTGTTATTCTTTTTTTTCCGGTTTTCAAGCGTTGGTGGCCGAGAGGGCAACTCGCAATTAAAAAAGCTCATTTGGTGGCTTTTTTGCTGCATAACGTTGGCAATTTACTAGCATTGTTCTAATTGGTTTATTCCGGCCTAGTTTTAGGCTATTGGCAAGGGGCCATGGCGGCGCATATGCGAGTTGAGACTCGTAATGTCCTGGTTGAATTTATGATTCCCGCACATAGCAAAATTTTTTTTCTTTTTACTTACCTTATTAACCTTTTAAGGACAAAGCGGCTATCTTTTTTTTGTAAGAAAATTTGTAAAACTATCATTTTTTTGTGTTTTGGAAAATTGATTTCAGGAAATTCACTAAAAATACTGGCCTTAAAAAGTGTTTCTAGTTTTCAAAAAATCTTTGAGATAAGCTGTAGAATTTTCCAAATTCCAAAAAAAATTAGGCTCTCGACTTCATAAAAATAGCATCTAATATAATATCTTTAGCTGTTGACTCTTCCTGGACTCACCGTTCTCCTTTTAGTCACAAAATTGGTTCAGAAAATGTGATAATTGGTAGTTTTTTACGCCTGCGATTAGCAAGCGTTATCAAACCGGAATATATACTTTATTGGGTTAACAACTAGTTTAACAGAATCACTTGAATCATTTTACTTTTGGTTCATATGAAATCAAAAGTCATATGTTAGCTTGCGAATGTGGTGAAGAGTTAATGCATCTTCCAATAAAGACGAATGTCATTTGTTCGAATCCTGCCAGGATCTGTTTTTTTTTGTAAGCGGAAAATTGTCCGCGCATCAAAAACTTATGTCGGACTTCTGTTTGCCGCCTTTTTTTAGTCAGCTTAGTTGCCGCAGCACCGAATTTGCTTAGAAATTGTGAATTTTTCTAACTCAAATTAAAAACTTAATAAAAACATTTCAGTGTATTCTGGTGTGTGGCAAATAATTTAGTTCCAATAATTTTTGCCAATTTTTTTTTGTGTTTCCATGCTTTTCATTAAAATTGGAATTTGTTATTTTTTTAATTTTAAATTTAAGGAGTATTCTGGGGATTTGGCGCTGTGGTTACAGCCAAATGCTTTAGACGACAAATCCCAGAAGTTCCATTCCATTCGGGACCTGTTTTTTGGAAACTACAAGTTTTCGAATATTTTATACTTTCGTGTCTGCTAATTTTTGTCGGCTTAGGTCCGCAGAATGGTTCAGTTTCTTTTCAGCATTTTGAAAGATTTTTAAAAATTTTATTATGGTGCAGGTAATTTTGATCCGGAAATGTTTCTCCTTTTTGCAATGCTAATAACTTTTTTGACAAAAAAAATGATTTTTGAGTTGTCTTTTCATTTGCTGGTAATCACAGTCATTCATTTTTTATCGCAAATGACGCGAAGCTTCGCCTCTGTGTAACAGATCAGAGCGGTCAGTTAGTATTTGTTTAGTCAACATTTTTCACTCGATCGTCTTCGTCAAATCTGCATATCCTATTTTCGTAGTTGGCATGTTAAAATTTTGAAAGTGATCGGAATACACAATGACGAAAGTCTCCTGCAACCCGTACTATATCTTAGCTTTGTTGTTTGTCGGAATTTAGTTTTGATTGACGTGACTTGCTGGTTCTATTAGTGGACAACTGAAGCTTGAAATTGTTAGTGCAACAGAGGTGTCAACTCAGATGCTTATATCTTCTGGCTAGTCGAATACCTGATTGTGTAGACTGAAGTCTTTTACTTCTGCTTCATATTAAGATCTTGATTTCGCAGTTTAAGTAATATCTGTGTTCAGTAGAGGAAATTCAACCGATTAAATGTTTGCGAGTACACTAAACGCTTCAGTAACGACTTCATATGATTAATTCTGGGGGAAAATGTAATATATTTAAAATGTTCAAAATTAATGACCATTGTAATTGTGATGAAGGTATTAGTTGTAGGAAAATGTCACGAATCAATCAATTTAGTGGATGAAACTTTGCAAGGACGTAGGATGGGACCAAGTTAGTCTGGAGCATCAAATAATCGAGAAATCGATGGAGCCATTCACTCGACAAGGATGTATAAGGGGAGAGTTAATTTAATCACATCAGCTGTGAAAGACAATTCACCCAGTCCGCTACTTGGATAGTATATCTAACATCATGCGCAAGAGGGCAGTTTGTAACAATCTGGATACAAAAAAGATGCATGTAGCGAAGTAGTTCCAAAATCAAGTTTATAAGAGCTTAGAGATGCTGCAGAGGACCTAGGTTAATCTCATGAAGGTTGTCGACGGAAAAGGAGGAAAAGACCATCTCTGCCACGTCTATTTGTTCAAATTGAGGATCCGTTATTGATGTCGACAAGATTTTCAATAAATCATAGACTGTCAAAATAAAAAGAATTGAAGCTATATAAAACACTCATTGTTTTCTCCCAATATAGCCGAATATACCGCACATGAAAAATACTCGCAAAGGCAGCGAAGTTGTTAACTCGCGTGCAAATCTAAGTATTTGAATTTTAACACAAGCCGAATTTTTCTAACCTAAGTGGCAAATAAAAGCTCATTTTTTGGTGGCACTTTTGGTAAATTTTTAACCATAGACAATTTAATAGCAACTCTTGCTGCTTTATTGATGGTTAGTGTTAGTTTACTTCCCGGGTTGACAAAAAATGTTAATCATACAATTTTCATAAATGAAGAAAATGCTTATCATACTCTTTTATACAATTTCACTGAGAAAAATTAAGTGTATGAAAATAGCAAAATACGCATTTTTCCATAATATGAAATTGTATGATAAACCTTTTTTTCAAAAATTTTAAATTTTTCTAATGACCAGAAATCGTCAAAATGCAATTAGACCAAAAATGTTTATTGAAAATTTTTAAAACACTTAAAATTTTGTATGAATTTTCTATGATAAGGATTTTTTCCATAGACTTCTTATATGAAACTGTATGATAAGCATTTTTCTTCTATGGACATCAACCCGGGTTCCAAGAGAGCGTACCGCATATGCGCGGATGTGAGACTCCTTATATCCAGGTCGGATGTTTGATTCCGGAACAAATCAGTGTTTAAATTTTCAAGGATTACTTTTTCTTTTCCTCACTTTGTTTTTGCCATTTTCCCGCTTGTACTTGACACAAACGGACAGATGATAACTGAGCTTAAAGACAAACAAGGCTGCTCGTATCAGGGCAAAGCCCTGAATGTTTTGACTGTCCTTTAATTATTCTTGTTTAAGTGTTGTAATTTGAGTCGTGTATGGAGTTGATAAGACCAATTAGCTTGCCTCAATGCAGAAACAATTTTTTAGTGCGGGATGAAGCGCCACGCGTAAATAATTCTGCGGGATAAAGCGCCGCGCGTTACACTGTTTCTGAAGTTTCATATAATGAACTAGCTTATCTTTCGAATTATGAGCTGAAAAAGTTGACTTGGTTGTTTCTGTGATTGAAATTAATTTTTACTTTCCAAACTGCAGAAGAATATTTAATTGAAGATAACAACGAGAGAAGGAGCTTAGATTTTATAATATTAAATCACTTTTAAAAAACATCCGCACAAAACATGTAACCAAGGCAATCGATGGCGTCCCTGTGTGCTATATGGCTGGTCGAAATATCAAATTTCCTTAGATTTTAGGTAACTAACACGAAGAATTTCTTACTGCTCATGTACAAAGTTTCTTAGTTTCTACATGAAATGGGTAACTAGTTGAGGTAAAGTCTTGAAAACTTTTCATGCTCAAACTTTTATTTTGGCGGCTTGATTTTTCAATTATAAGTTTTTGGTTCAGTTCATGTTCATATAATAAAATGAATTTTGTTTGCGCTCTTTGCGAGCAATTGCAAGTGGCGTTTAAAGTGGGGGCTGACTTCAAAAGTGGATTTTTTGCAGATTTTTCAGCAGATTGAAATAGAAATAACTTTTGACCAACTTTTTATAAATGATAGTTCCTTTGTTTACATAGCGAGCTTGCGGTCGTTAGTGTATTTTAGTACGAACTTTTTTTCGCACCTAACTCACAAATAAAAGTGTTCATTCAAAGTGTTCACTTATTTGGTGGCACTTTCGCTATAATCACGATCTGTAGCATTCGAAATTTCGTATCATATGTTCTCTGCTTTTTTTCTGGCTAGTGTTTGTGATTTTTTAAGCGTCCGAGGTTGAGTGACTAGTGTGGGAAACTCATAATCTCTAGGTTGTTGATCGAATACGAGACTTAGCCGAATTGTTTAGGCTTATTTCTACTTTTAATTTTAGCACTTTATAGAGCTGCTTTTTGTCGTGTTCTCGCTGGTGTTTGCAAAGCACAGCTTTTCCTCTGTGAGAAGTTTTTTCCAAATTGATTTACCTCGAATGAAACTATTGTTTGATGCTTATGTTAAGATAAATTTTGAGTTTTTGTTTTACATGGTTAATGGAACTCATTCGGCGGATTAAGAACTTGTTACTTTAACTTCGTGTTTTTCGCAAATTTTTGTTGTCATTTAAGCAAAATTCGTATTTAAAGCCGCTTAGTTTTTTTGCAGGGTGAGCTCTACGGGAATCTGAAAGCGCAATACGTGTATGAGTGGGATGCGGGGCCGAAGCCATCCAGAACATTTCCAGGGAACGAGAATGTGTTTTTGAGACCTGACTACCCGCCACCCGACGGATTCAGCGAGCAGCAATGCATGCACCAACCGGTCGACTCTGGTGGAATTGTGAGTTATTCCCATGCAATCAATCACACAAAAATTTTAAAAATTTGATTAAAATCCAATTTACAGATTTTTACACATCAGTTATTTCTCTGTTATATATCTGTAAGTTTTGGGCGACGTGCTTGCTTAAGACTTGAAGTCTGCGTTGATTACAGTCTATGCAGATAACTTATCAGTTAGTTGAGCTATTTAGGGTTTTTATAGTACAGCTTCACTTCATATATCTTAGTTATTCTGTGCCGCAAACTGGCATCCTTGGAGGCATGGAATAACTGATGCCATGTGATGGTTAAATTAGCACTCTAATTTGGTTGCTTTTTTTCAGAATCAAGCTCAAATTTTTTGCGCTCAATTTTGAATTTAGTGGTTTGACTTCTGATATCTTTTTTTCCGACATTTGAAGAAAAAGATGGAATATTTTTGCTCGGGTGGATTGATTTTATCCAGACAAGTTTTTTAACTAGCTGAATTTTCCGCAAAATGTTTGTAAATTTATGAAATTTTATAAATTTTCGAAAAGATATCTGAATGACATTTATGTTAAAATCTCAAAATAAATAGCAATTTTCGCCTGCCACTACTAGTTCCTAAATAATAGGGGATTCAAAGATGATTCAAAGACCACTATGGTTAAAAAAATTTATAATTAACGCGCAATATATTTCGTCCTATTACAACTCTCCAAATTGAATTGAAGCAAGCAGTTTACTCTGTTCACTAGCGATCAGCTTAGTGTATTATTATGAACCTTCTTTTTTCCCAACCTAACTCGCTAATAAAACTGTTCATTAAAACTGTTCACTTATTTGGAAGTTTCATTGTAGTATTGGAAATTGCATAGCATCTGTTCTCTGCTTTATTGGTGGCTAGTAATTGGTACCTTTTAAGCTTCCGTGGCTTAGTGGTTAGTTTGTGAGATTCTTAATCTCCAATGCGCGGGTCCGAATTTTTACGAATCGAGGCTTATTTCTAGTTGTTCCGACTTTCGATACGAAAGTAACGGAATATTTGTGCTCGGGGTGGGTTTTTTTTTCTTCAGACAAATTTCTGAAGACTTTTTAACTAGCCAATTTTGACGGAATTTTTTTATATCATTCGAAAGGTATTGTTGTCCTGAGCTCAAATTTGAAAAGATATTTTACCTGTGATCATTTTTCGTAAAGTTACGGGGGTTTAAAGATTGCCATTTTGGCCAATTTGGGACAATTAACGCGCGATATATTTCGCGCTATTAACGCGTAAGCGGAGATTTAATCCGTCTTATAAATCGTTCCAAATTGGTTAAAAGAAGCTTATTTGCCATAGTTGGTTTGTTACAAGGAGCGAAATCTATCCTTTTGTTCTTTATATGGCGTGTGGGGGGATGATTTTCAATTAAAAAAATTTCACATTTCAGAAAAAAAATTTCTTTTGTTTTATTTTATTGAATTTTTTAATGTTATTACTGCTCCATAAACCTTAAAAGGCAGTCGGAACATTCAGGGCTTTGCCCTGATACGAGCAGTCTTGTTTGTATTATTGCACTTTATAGTCCTGCTTTTTGTCGTGTTCGCGCTAGTGTATGTGGAGCTAGTATTCTCAAAATACTTTTATGAAAAAAGTGATAATCTTAAAGGTTTTTGAGTTCGAAGAGCTTCAAGCTATATATAGCTCGATAGTAAAATAGTGGAATATCATTATATTAGAGGCATCTTACACAATGGTAAGGCGTTCAATTTAAGAGCGTCCGATTGTGTGATTGATCCCCTGCCATTGTAATGTTAGTGTGTGAGGATGAACTCTAACTTGACCAATAGCTTCAGTTCTACCGCAGCCTGATCGGTTCCTGATGAGAAGGAATAGCCTAATCGTTTTTTTTTGCGCGGTAGATTCAACTTGCAACCTTTTAGCCTATCATCAACGATTGTCACGAGTATCAGAAATCAATAACTGCTGCTGGAGATAAAGCAGGTCTCACTCTGTTCATAACATTCCAACTTGTCTATCGTTGCTTATGAATTATTCTCTATATATTCATTTTTTAGATCAATTTTGTGTTCTATTCGGATTCGTGAGTGACTAAGGTGTTCTTTTGTTTGACAGTCGACCATGGCAAAAGTGGCTACCTGGACACTGTGCAGTATGAGTTGAAGTGCTGTGGTCTCAATTCCACATCTGACTGGAAAATGAGCATATGGTACGACAGGAGAGCCAGACAGGTGAAGGCGCAACACAGTGTGTGGCTAGACTCTTTGCCAGCAGCCACCGGCTCGCTAGTCAACATGGCCGCCAGGAATGTCCCCATGACCTGCTGCAGAGAACTCAATGACCAGCCTGGCATGTCCACTGCCGATGACTTCTGTTAGTCAATAGTAATTGCAAAGTTTGAAAAGCACGATTTTATACGAATAACAATTTAAAAACGTTCATGTTCTTGATTTATTTTCAAGTTTTTTTAACATTTTTTCTCTAAATTAAAGAACAAAATACGCTCTGCAAAATGTAAAATGGTGCGAAAAAATGGACTTTCAATTTGAACATTGGCAGCGGAAAAAATCTTGATCCAATTTTCTCTAATTGTTAGTTTTATGGCAAAGCGTTAGTTTTATGGCAAAGCGTCAATCAAGCTTTGAGTTCATATAAGCTTTTTAATCATGAACAAGCAGTTTTATCCCTTATTTCTTGTTAAAATGTTATCCGGCTCAAAAATATTCAGTTAAACACTTTTTAATTAACATTTTTCCCTGTCTGTTGGCTATGTTTTGCATGAATAGGTTTTGACTCTCGTGGTGTTTTTCATTTGATGGGCCAAAAATTTGTACTAGCGTTGATTGAGTTCAAACGTTGTAGTGTTTTGTGTAGTGTATCTGATAGAGATGCCGTGTAATCGGAAGAAGATGTTTCTGGTGATGGACGAGGCCTACCGCAACCTCGAGTACAATTGCACCCCCTACGCGCGGCCGTGCTGGCCACTCATCAAACAGGTGGGTGATCCCACTTCTTTTGCATGTAATACGGTGGTAGTCGACACCAGTCACTAATAGAACAAAAAAATCATTACTAGCTCGGTGCTAAAAACACAATAAGAACCAGTGGCGGATCTAGGATTTTCTCGGTTACATATCAATATTTAGACAACCGCGTATTCAGACTGGTCAGTATTTAGACAAATACTGTTTAAACCAATCAGAATCGAGACAAAGAAGAAATTAATAAATAATTATTATTTATTTTGGATTATTTGTCTTTTCTCGATTCTGATTGGTTCATACAGTATTTGTCTAAATACTGACGAGTATGAATACGCGGCTGTCTAAATACTGGCTGCACTCCGATTTTCTCGAGGGGGGCGGAGTTTCAAAAAATTTTGACTCTCCTAGGAAAGCTTTTGGCTCTCCTAAAGTACTTAAAAGATGCTGTTTTGGCCAAACTTTCTGCACCGCAGACAATTTTTTTTTTGAAAAAACGGGTCAAAAAGTGTTTGGGCACTTCTTGGAAAATTTTGACAAAAAAATCGCGTTTCTTTTAGCGCGCGCTCCTCCTCAAAGTTTGTATATTGGCGCCAAAGGCGCCTTTAGAAAAATTTTAGGGTCCGTCATCAAACATGGGTATCTCAAAAAAGTACAAACCCCCCCCTAAATCCGCCCCTGATATGAAACTTCATTTTTTTGATAGTCGCTTATGGCAGGAATTTTTCATTTGATGTCCATGCGTTTTTCGCCATGCGAGTACATTTTTATATCGAAGTTTCCCAATTATGTTATTGATTTTTTTGGTCAGCAGGTGTACGCCCCCTTTAGCTTCACCCTCCTCGTCCACTCGGGGGTGATCATGATTGTGTCCTTCATATTCATCATCATGTCCCAAATGTTCGTCACTCCCCCAAAAGTGGCCGGTTTCGACCCCGCCAATCCAGTGGTGCGCTACCCCCTAGACAACCACTTCTTCCGCTCATACTCCCCAGTAACTTCTGTCCATACACAGACTGCCTCAGTGCGTAGCTGAAATGGACCAATGAAGACAACAACATCCATGAAACAATTGGAACAATATGAAGAACTTACGTAAAAAATGGTCTGTTTTGTTTGCGTTTGTGCAACAAATCGGGGCCATGTCAATTAGCATACCAGTCGCTAAGCATAGTTCAATTTGTATCAAAAACTTATCGCCCAGCATACCCTAATTGTGATCAAATAGGTGTTACTTAAACGTTTTTGAATCATTTTTTGTTTGATACGTTGATTATCCAACGAAATAGTTGACTCAACTATTTTAGTGATGCTTTGGGTATTTGTGGTGAAAACTAGTTATTGAAACGTTTTATTTTATGTTGCAAGTTAAAGCAAATTTTAGCTGAGTAGAATGAAATTTGAAAAAAGCTCGGGTATGTTTCTATTTTAGAAAATGCTTTTATACTTATTCTCACTCTCTGAAAGAAAGAGTAAGCTTGGTGACCCGCTTTGTGAACTATCAGAGAAATTGTTCCGATAAATAATCTATGTTGAGAATTGAATAAAGTTTCGGCGAAGGTTAAGTAAAATGTAGACAATTTCATAAGTGGACTTAAATGCAATAAAAAATGTTACCAATTCAGAGATTGTGTTCAGTTTGCTTAACAAAAGCTAAGCTTTCTTTTCTGAGCTAAGTTATAAGTTTCAGATGTTGTTAAGATTGAGATGCTTCGCTTTTTTTCTAAAATAGGACTGGCTAAGTTAATAAGTATTGTTCCGACTACTTGAAGCGCTACTGGTCAATGTCTCAGTTCCAAAAATGGTATTTACAAAAGGTATTTTGCGCCCAATTTTATGGAGCATCAGGAATGCTGGTTGAGTGACAAGTGCGATATCATCTTGGTCGTTTTTCCTCTTCAAAAATTCTCAGGGTTCAATTGAAGAAATTACTTAAGTAATGTATTTTGAATTAACTGAGCTGGTTTGCCCAATTTTGGCTACTTATATATCGATTTAGTGACCTACCACTAAACATTTGACAAACCTTGAAGTATGCCAATGCAATGCATGTTCAATTTGGAAATTTCACATTAAAGGCTTAGGTCACCCCAATTTCTCATCAGAAATACTTCAATAAGAACAACGAGTTCGGCGTTTTTTAATTGACTTGAAGTTTTTGCAAAAAATTTAGGATGTTGATGTGCAAAATTTATGACACTAGTCAACTATTAAACAAGTTCGCGTCGAAGTAAAATAACAATTAATGTCATCAGAAATAATTTGTTTTTCCTTCAAATAATTATAAACTATTTTTTATGCATCTCCAGTTTAGTTTGCGACTAAAAACCAATGTAAGATTAAATAATAGAAAAATTTCAATTACGATGTTTAAAATGGGGTTAGAAAACACATAAATTGAATGATGAGAAATATGTTTTTTACTTGAATAAAAGCAAACTGTTGCCAATTTCACTAACCTTTTTTAAAAACGATTTAATTTTGCTGAGTAACAATCTTAAAAACGAGTAGCCGCAAAATTTTTTTAATTTTTGGGCAATCGACTAGTGCCCCGAATTAAATCGAACGGGAAACAAGACTTTTTGAAAATACCAATGATAACACGGAGCAAACTTCGTGAAAATTTCTTTTACCGTGTCGCAGAAATGTCAAACACTCTCGCGAGATCGAATATTTTGGCTGGCTATGATCTTTTTCAAGAACCTGTAATCTTAAAAAAGAATTTGAACCTGTTTCTGGTTGACAAACTACAAACATTTAAATTTTCGATTTATCCAGAATCATGGTTTTTAAGTTTATTTTACTAATTTCGCTATCAATGACTAAAAGCAACTAATCCTCTCCTTGCGGGTTTAACTCAATCTTGTCATGATTATTACTGTGCTTTTTTTTAGACATTTTTGTATGGGACTAATTTTTAATTACGCTGTTGATTTTTGTTTCTCTATTATTGACGTTCAATCTGATGCTTCTAAAATTTTCGAAATCCAGGTTTCTGCTGAAAAATTATTTTCTATTTGACGAATTTTTTTAACCAGATCTAGTATGAGGTACTGTAAAAAGTTTTTTATCTATGGTTTTCTTTGTGGCAAAAGTCGTTAATTGAATGATTTCCTACTTTTATTTCAAACTCAGAGTTGACGTGGAAATAGTTTGCTTTGTTTCCGTGCCTTGTTCACCTGATTTCGGTAAGTCAGTTTTTTCGAACTCAATATGAGTCCGTATTTAATTTTAATTTTTTTTGCATATTTTTGTATCGCTTCTGGAATGAATTTTAGCTTGGACTCTGTCTCAGTGTTTTTATTTCAAAGAGTTGAAATAATTGTTAGTAAAAAAACAAATAAGAAATTGGGTTTACGGTTATCCTTAATTTGTTAGAAACCTCCAATTTTCCTGTCATTTTTGTTCCGACTATGTATATCGGTGGTTTTTTTGTTGTTTTCCACATAAAATCAGGTGCCACAAATAACACAAGCAAAGCTGAGTCTCGCAAGCACTAGCGATAACACAACAAAAAAGCAGCTTCAGAAAGTGAAACAACAAAAAATGAAAGAATTAGACTATTGCACCCGCCCTCTCGACCTCCAACGCTTAAAAATCGGCGAAATCTAGTCACAGAAAACTACATCTTTTTGTACTTGTTCAATAAGAAAGACGAGTATAAAAATAAAAAGCTGACCACCAAGTTCTGAGGAGCAGCGAACGAATGAACGGAACACGTTTTGTTTTGTGTTATAGTGACTTTCATCTCAATATGCGTTAAATAATTTTTAATTCTTGGTTTATGCAACTTACAATCTTGCAGTTTTTTGTCAGGATTTCCTAATGATGTGATAATGGTTTTTACCGAAATGCATTGAACCTTATCCGAATCAGAGTTTTTTCCTCACCCAATTGCAAATAGACACAACTTTGCATGTAATAAATTGAAATATAAACTAAAAGCAGCCATATTTATTTTGCATGTAATACATTAGAAAACAAACAACAACACTATGTATAATTTTTGCATTTCACAAAATTGCAAGATGTATTGAGTTAGAAAATTTTTAAAAATCAGTTTTAATCATTGTAAAATTAAAAAAATTGGTTAATTTGATGAATTAACATAGGCGATAGATCATTTGCGATAGACACGACACTTTGCGATAAATTATAGTCGTAAAAAAGCAATAGTCAGTGAAAAAAAGGTTGAAAAAAATAGGTTAACTAAAACTTCCGTTTGACTCAATGAAGGACACCTAGGGCTCAGCTAAAGCTGGAGGTACCTATTTGATATTTTTTGAAATTGTTGTACTGATGCGGGACGAAATGCGTAATTTCAAAAATTTGGTTTTGGCCGAATGTTGAAATTGTTTTTTTTTTGGATCTATTTGGAAAATAACTAAAATACATAAGAAGAGAACATTTTTGAGCGTTTCAAATTTTCCTCAAGACCTAATGTTCTCTTAAAAAAACCTAAAGAATAGACGCTTTTGTGGAAATTTTGCAAGCCTGCTTATTTCAATTGAAATTATTATCTCAGATTTGATAGAGTAGTTTTGAAGAAAACTCAAAAAGTTTTTAAAAAATTGTCTTAGTTCAAAAAGTTGCATTTCCAAAATCGGTATTTTTTTTCTGCTAAAAGCGTCAAAACTTCCAAAAAACAGTCCAATTTTCAAAACTTCCACTCGTTTGAAAGCCATACTTATTTCTTTAAAAGCCCGACATAGCAAATTGAAAAATTAAGTTTCTAGTATCTTGTTGGACCGATTGAACATACGACATCAGATTAGGTACGATAGTTATCAAAAAAAACTCCAAAAAATGGTCAACAACTCAGAAATTTGACACTTCTGAGAATTGGTTTTAAGAAAATTGAGCGTAACTGTTTATGCAAAAGAAATTCACCCAATATATTATTTCGATTGATAAACCCAAAAACCTAGGTTTGGCTGGGAATTTCTCAAGAAACAGAAATTTCTAACTGCCTTCCTACAGCTTTCTCGGTTTGAACCCAAAATCTCAGATAAGCAAAGGTATTTCATGGAAGAATTCATAAAATTTAAATAACAAAACATTAAAATTTTTTTAAAAAAAATCAATTTTCCGAGACAATATCTTTGAGTGGTTTCTAATGCAATGGAGCTTCTAGCTACCCGTTATTGCCATTGAACCCACAACCTCAATTTAAAAATCAAAAAACGGTCAAAAATTTGAATATTCCGAGAAACATAAGTTTTGTTTAAAAAAACTCAGGCCTAAACTTTTATGATGGAGCTTTTCAAATGCGTTCTACTCACTGAAGCCAAAATCTCCAAATATTTTTGAAGTCTTGAGGTGACGAAAAAAATGCCGGTCAACTATTTCCCCCACAGACTTTTCTTGAAGGTTGTTGACAAATATGTAAAGCAAAAAGAGACCAGGAGGGGACTATGCAGGCACACAAGAATATCAGTTTTGAAACTCTGCGGAAAATTTTTTACTAAAAAAACTAATTTTTTGCAAACTTTCAAAATTTTTCAAAGCGCCTCAAAAAACTCTTCAAAATACCTGTTTTTATCACGCAGGGATTCTAGGCAAGCTTGCCGCCAAGCATTAAAAATTTTATTCAAGAGCGGGCAGTTTAAAAAAACTTACGAAGCGGAAACAAGGCCGACAACCTTTGAGCAAATAGCAGTTCAGCCAAAAAAACTGATTTTTTAATTTTTTTTTAAAGTTTCAAGTCTCCACTGAAACCACTCTATAAAATTAGACTCATCCTATAATTAAAATTGATTTTTCTTGAAATTGAGCATATCAACTGAAGAGCATGTCAAGTGATTCAACTGATTTTGTTTAATTAGTTGTTAACCCGGAAAAAAAAGACAACAATCCGATTTGATTTGGTTTGCTAATCGCAAGCGTAAATTGCATAAACAGTTGATTCATTACTATATGAAAAACCGTAGAGGTACTATCAAAAGTGGTACCAATATTCGCGACTCAGGTTACAAAAAAAAGGAATAGTCGAACTATTACACTAATGCTCACTAAAATTCGCTAGTCGAGTGGTTTATAATTGAAAGCCTTTTCAGTTGTGACTTGAACTTTGAAAAAAGTGCTCATTGGCGTGTAAAATGGATTGAAGTTTTTAGTCTAATTTTGAAATAATAAGGTGAGCCTGCAGGCTACTAATAGCTTATTCATGCTTAATTTAGGCCGTGGACACCTAGTTTTTTCGAAAAAATAAGTTTTGATTTTTTGCGCAAATTTTGTTAAAAAACAATGAAAAAATTTGTAATTAGCAAAAAGTTTTTATTGACATGGGTTTGTTTGAAACGCCATTCATCACACTGAATTAATTAATGATTTTGAGTCAACTCTGTGATAAAACCCCCATCGTGCATTATTTGGCAATGTCTGTTAAGTTTCAGTTCTATTCAAAGTTTGTTTGTCAAAATGGTATAAGAGTTACCAACTCCGATTTCATATAATTTCAAAATGTTTGCTAAGCTATTTTCAGCTTTAAAGGTTTCAACCTAGAATATTTTTGTTTATTTGACTCATAGCGTTGTTTAATAAGCAAAAAAATCGAGTACATGTATGTATTTTTTGTGGAGATTCTTAAAAGCTAGTGATTTTGATCTTCGAATGAAAACATTCTTTTTCGGCTCAACAAGTATCTGTTCAAGTTTTATTGATTTTGTTACATTTTTGTAAATCTTTTTTGATGCGCATTTAGCACTGGTGAATGTTTTACAAAGATTTTTTTCTCACAGAAAGTTTTCTGCTAGACAAACTGAAACAAACATAAAAATTAGTTTGGTAGATCTAGTGTCAAACCTAGCTGTTAACGATTAACTGGAAATAATTTTTCCCAGTTCCCTCAAAATCAGATAGCACATCAGCTCAGAAAATATTTTAATGCTTGATTTCTGCTATTTCAATTTTTTATGCCCAAATGGTGCAAAATGCAGATTGAATCGTGTTTTTAACTTTAGATTCAACCTTTCGAAAACCCAGATCTATTTAAATTTTTGCTTCATTTGATTAAGTAAAAGTGTTAGCAAAAATATAACAGCGTATTTGCCTGATTCAGGTTGTTTGATGAGCAAAACTAATGTGTGAGTGCAGGGAAAGATTTAGCGGGGTTGCGGGGCATTTGGACACCCCACCCCCCCCCCCCCCCAGGAATTCGATCCCCTGCCGACCCCCATATGCGATAAACCCTTTGAACTATTTTGAGATATCCATTTTTGACTGATGGACTCTGAAATTTTTCTAAAGGCACTTTTGGCGCCAATATATAATAACTTCAAGAAAAAATGCCTAAAATTGGAGCGCACGCCAAAAAATCCTAGATCCGCCCCTGTAGGTGTGTGTTTTAAGGGAAATTTTCATCTTCTTTAGAGGTCTATCAGTCTGTTTCATGATCACTACCGGGAAATATGCATACAACAAATCTTAATCGAATTGATGAACCTAAGTAATAGAGTGAAATTTTTTTTGATCTATTTTTTTTCTATCAAAATATTTGTCAGACTTTTTTGTCCACTTGAAACAAATCGGTCATTTCCCTTAAATTAAATTTTGTTCTGAATATTGAAAATAATCAGGTACAATTTTTTGTTCTTCGAAACTTTGAATTGAAACCCAAACCGCGGCTGAAAGTGTGTCCAAGCGATACCATATTTACCCCTATGAGCCTATCAGATCCCCTATGAGTCAAAATTGGCAGGAAAAAAAAGCATGCACTACATCATAGTTCATTCCTTTCATTTCGTGATGCAATCGAAACAAAAAGTCAAAAAATGGGCATTTATGACGTCAGTGGTTGAATTGCAATTAAGAGTTAAAATTGAATTTTGTCTCCTCATAAAACCTGGCAAAAGATAGTGTTAATGAATTTTTTAAAGCACCAGCATTTGTACAATTTTTAGGTTTTATTTTTGACATAATGAAAGGCAATACATTCTTCATCACAAAGTTCCATATAGTAGTTAAACCAGTGGTTGTGACGACGTAACAATTGACGAAGTATAGGGAATAAACAATCTGAAACAATTTTCCCGAAGCATAATTGATCATAGTCGGACAGCGAAAGTGACTCAGATGAAGAACAAACGAGATACTGGGTATAGCAGTGTTTCTACCCCTTAAACTAAAAAATTTAATTGTAAAATTTACTATGCAAAAACATAGTTTCACCACTTGAGTTGGTTTAGTTATAATTTTAATTTTGCTTTTTTTCTAATTCTGTTCTATCGGTTAAGCATATTATGCTTCCATACAACCCAAATTGAATAAACAGCAATCCAATTTTTGAAATTTAAGCACTGATGCAGTCACTTAGCAGGATTAGTTTAAGCACTGATGCAGTCACTTCGCAGGATTAGTTTTGTCTTCTCGAAAAATTTTTGGCACCGAGCAAAAAAAACGTAAAAACACTTGAAATGGAAAAAATGCGGATGTTCGAATTTGATCAAAATTGGTACTACAACCTGCTGATTAGCAGTCACCTAGTTTAATGAGAGCGCATGCTAGTCAATGTCGCCCAAAAATTGTTACGCAACCATTGTTCATTTAAATGTCAATTTGGATAATAAACCACGCAAAAATGTGAAATTGTGGGAGTGAATTATTTTTTTTATTACATGGCACCACAAGATTTGCTTGTATTGAAATTTTCTCGTACAGATGCGAATTTACACAATACAAATCAAATTACAAAATACATGAAGCAAATTTCAGGCAATTTTATTCAAGAATGTTTCAAGCCTGATAACGCATTCCCCACTTGTATTCTGAAAGCAACAACCAAAATGACGGGTCTCACAAATTGGAATCAAAATCAGCCTACTTTCTTAACTTATTATTTCAAGTTGCTTTAAAAAAAATGATTTGTTATTTATTTCTCAAGCCTGATTTGCTTTGAAGTAGTTGCTGAAACAAAATTAACGACGGAAGCAGATAGCATAATAAATCTGTTAACACACAAGCTGACAACAAAAATAGACGTCAGTGGGGAAAAAAGTCATATAACGCAAAATTCTGTTTGAGTTGCCAAGTCTTTTTGACAAAACTATCTGCTCCGCGAAAGTTTTTAAATACTAGTTCGGCAGTAATTTATTATTCCATGGACACTTTTTCTATGGACTATTTCAGTCATATGTGGGGCTGACGTTTTCACGCCAAATTTTCTGAATAAAAACTGATTTCTGGGCCAAAGTGTGATTCAGTCATATAAAAAGCAGCAACATTGCTTATGCAACACGAAAAGGCAGATCATTGAAGGAAAACTTGTAATTCAGTTTTTGAATCAAAACTATTTCTTTCAAAATGATTTCAGCCTTTTGGAGGTAAGAGCATTCGTAAGTGTTAAAGAGTTATCTGATAACTTCATCTACATACCAAAAAGAAAACCATTTTTTATGACTGCCAAGTCAGTTTCTAGAAGCCAATTCATGATCTGGTCACTAGAATTATGGATTTTCACGACTGCTACGTGTCTGCAACGCATCCAATTTGTTAACCCTAAATACACTTTTTGTAAAATTTTAATCATTTACACTGAAGCGAAGCTGCGCTTCGCAGATGAAAGCGAACAAACGCCAAGAAGTGGCTTTAGAAAAGATTTTGAAAAAAAAATTTTGAAAAGAAAAAATTTTTGAAAAAAAACGGACCTCTGCGGGAATTAACCCTCAGTCCTCGGAAATTCATGTTTTCGGTTGGCTGCACCACACATTTGTGCATCTGGAGCTTTTTGCGTGCATTAGATTGAGAAGTCTAACACCAAATTAGGTATTAATTGTGCAATATAGAACTCGCGGAAATAAAATTGGTTGGAAAATTTTAGTAACCAAATTGCAAGTATTATACTGTAACATGAAGCAAAAAAAATTCGATTAATTTAATGAAATAAAAAACTTAAACAGTGGTAAATTATTACTTACACAGAGGCGAAGCACTAGCGAGAACACATAAAGCAGCTCCATAGTGCAAAAAGAAAAAATAGAAATTAGCTTCGAATTATTGAAAATTAAGCTTTTTCTCGGATTCGAACCTACGACCTAGCGAGTAATTGATGACTAACACTAGCCACAAATAAAGCAGATGCTATGCAATTTTTCAATGCTACAGTAAAATTGCCATATAAGTGAACAATTTCACTTTCGGACTCGGAGCAGTAGTTACGTCTTCGCCTCTCAATCGAAAGGTAGGCTGTTCGCCGCCCACCATGAATCGTGTTCGTTGCTTTAGGGTGAGGCAACATTACCCAGGCCAGAAAAATAGCCAAAAAATTGCATGTAATTCTTAATCAGGGCACAACAGCGGTTCTGCGTAAAGAGCTGAACAGCTCGTATAGTGGGCCTTTTCCTTGTGGATAAAATTGTCTTAAAACAGTGCACCAATAAGTTCACTTCCACATTGGCTAAAATGTCAGCAAAAGTAGCTCTTTAAGTTGCGGATGAAATCGCCTTGTAAAAAAGTTGCATCGTTATATCATACTACGCACTGCTTATGCGAAAACTCGACTAATATCGACTGACGTTGTATTATGGACAATAGCACGTCTTTTGACGTTCGTCTTTCAAACACAAAGGTTGTGTTTCAATTTTACAAATGAGCTTTCAAAAGTTCCGAACTATTTTTTGTGTCTACTTGCTATTTATTATCTGGAACACCTAACTATCATCTGGAAATGTCTTGTTTTTTAAACAGGACAAAAAAAATCTTGGAATTATCAATTGGTGGGGGTAACAAAAGGTTTTTTTATTGTATTTACATTTATATTGGACAGTTCACTGAGTGATTATAAAATTCTAGCTGGGCTCAAAATGAGTTCGAAACTGCTAAGTTACTTAGTCGCGTAATATCCTAGTCCCTCTCCGTTTGTAATACAGTTCAATCCTCCGATTGTCCTTCTAGGTTTCGCTGTCTCAATTCTGAGCCGTCATCTGTGTTTCTAACTGATTCCTCTTTCTTCTCGTCTTCTGTATTCTCTAGAGGCTTGTTTATATCCTCTTCATCTTCCCCTTTCTCTTTCTTCTTCGGCTGTCCGGGTGGTCTGGGGAAAGGCAGGAAGAGCAGAGCAAATGATATAATGACAATGTAGAAATACAAGGACCTAAACAAAAATATCCCGTTTCTATTGATTTAAGTAACGTTTTTCAGAGCATATCATAAATATAGCCAGAGTTGCATAAAAATCTGATGTATATTCTCGATTGATTTAAATCCGATTTTTATTATTTTACCTTGATTTTTATTGGAAACGTTTTTGTTTCAAGAATCAATTAATTTACGCAAAATTACTGATTCAGCATCCGAAATATGTTTAATCAGAATAGTTAACCAGATAAACAGAGGTAATGAACATAGTCTGGATTGATACTGAAAACACATTGATAAGTTTCTTTTTGAAAACATGAAACTTTTTATAAGGCAATCTATTCACGACTGATATATTTCACTGCAGATTTATTATTATTAATGCTTAAGTCTCAAATGTCATAAATCCCAAATGGCATAATATTCATGCAAGTTGCATTGAACAAATTTGTCGGGAATTTTTTCTGCGAACAAGGAATGAAAAGTAGTAAAGTTGCTAATTCAATTGTCGTTAGACATTCTTATTTGAAGAAATTTTCAAGATTTTATTAGAAGCATAAAGCTTACACTAAGTTTCTTGTAATCAGTTTTTCCTGCAAATTTGTTGCTCAACATTTATTTGGAAGCAATTAATTCCAAATCTTGTTTACACGTTTTCGTTCCCCATAAAAAGGAGAAATGATCGGTGATGGAAAGCATTTGAGTTTCAATCAAAACTTAAAATTTATGACATTTGGGGCAAAAATTCATTTTTATGCCATTTAGGAATTATGCCATTTGGGAATTATGACATTTGAGAAGTTACTGTATCATTCTTAAGCAAAAAATGGGAAATAATTATATCCAGAGGCTTCACATTGATTGCTAATTATAAGCAGATAGGATTGCTTCAGTTAGTAACAAAATTGCTTCCACGTTACTTGCTTCCACGTTACTTGCTTCCACGTTAATTGCTTCCTCATCTGGTAAGTTTCAATGTGAGAAAAATACAAGTAACAAGTAACCATTCTACTTGTAATCAAACGATTCCTTCTTCAAACCAAATATGTAACATAAAATTAATTATTTCTAAGTTTACTAAGTTAACAATTTTTTCGACATACTTAACTCTATATTTCAACAGGAAGCTCCATCAAAAACATGTATCAAGCAGATTGAGCCAATTGAAAATCGAATTTTAAGTTCGAGAAAAAAATTGGCACTCAAAAATCAGCCTACAGGCGGTGTTGGAGACATTTTTATTCAATTCAGAGACAGCCTTGCAAACAATTTAATTTGAATAACTCAAGAAAACCAAACAGAAAATATAATCATTAGATAGTTGTCAAAGTCTGAATGAATTAAAGGAAACTGAGGAAAAATTATTTGTTTCTTTTGCACAATTTTTAAACTCGGAAAAATATATCGACTTAAAGCTCTTAAGAATCTTATTTGAAACATTTTTTTATTCAGATAACTGACCAATTAGAGAAACTGTCAATATGCTATCTTTTCATTCGTCTCTTCCATCTACACGCCCCACCACACAATGCCTCAATTTTATGGCATAATGAATGAGTAATTTATCAAGGTTATGGATGAAAACCAAAAATGTTTCTCATGACTTAATTACTCCGCATGTCAATTTTCATAAAAATTGAATCATACGAACAATAATTTTACTTGTTAAAATTCGCAGATGAGGGAGGAAAAAGAGCCTTTCATTCACCTGCAAATTCTGAAAAGTGAACTCAATCGAAGATTAAAGTCAATCGCGGTTTTCGGTATTGCTTTTTTTGCAATTGGAGAGCATTATTCGCCTTCCTAATAGCAAATTTATTTGAGGGTAGTTAAGAAAATCATAAGTCAAACTGCCAAAGATAAATCAGAGCGTTGACAGCTTTAAACATAGCCAAAAAACATTTGTTAGAGTCAATGAAAGCAAAGAAACAGAAAAAATTGACATGCTTTTGAGAAACTTCAGCTTTCGAATTTCGAAGAAAAAATATATGGCCTTAAAACTCTTCGAATTTCAGGAACAATTTATGATCGAAACTTATTTGAGCATAACCAACTGACAGTTGAAAAAGTGTAATGAACGCGAGGAAACTGAAAAAAAATAAATGGCCTTAAAGCTCTTTGACTTTGTAGAACAATTTATGATGAGAACTTTTTTGTTAAAATTAACCCTATTTGAAAAAACTGGATCAATAGGTAAAACTTTTTATTTCGCTTGGAAATCTGATAATTAATTTCCACTTTCGCAATTATAAGTCGATCACGTTTTTCGTAACCTTTACATTTTTGCTGTTCGATAGTGGAGTTTGCCTTCCTTTTAACAATAGAAATGCACCGAACTTAGGTGAACTTAAAAAGAAATCACAAGTCAAACCGCGAAAAATCAAAATTGAGCGTGAACAAATTTTAAGACTTTATCCTGAAAAAAAATCAGCAAGACCAATTATATAAGAACACTCACTATGTTCATTACTCTTAATAAATTACCTCAATTTGAGAAAACGAGTGTTCGGTAAACTTTTTATTCCGCTGGAAAATCCAAAAATTAATTTCCACTTTCGAAACTGGAAATCGAGCACGAACTAGTAACCGAAAAAAATTAAAAACTTAAACGCATGGACATTGAAAGAAGTACGTGAACATTATTTCCCACTAAATTAATTGTTTCAAGCCGTTGCAGTTGATCTATGATAGTATGATGGTCACAATAACTTACTTGTAGACTTTAAGTACGATGGACAGTCGAAGTAGGATCTGTGCTGTGACAGCAAAACTTAGTGCCAAGTGGGTGCCCACGAAAGTGATCAACCCATACAATATCTGCTTTGATGTGGATGTCTGGAAAAACGGTCGAATCGACTTTCTGATCTGAAATCAAACATTGAGAAACATAACAGTAAATTTTCCATCAAAGAGCGACTTCCTATTTAGCTGTCATCATTTATTGCTTAACGGTCATCCTTCAACTTTTTTCCTCTATTCATATTTTATTATCACAGCCACGAGATAACGAAATTGCATAATTGTGGTTTTAATCGCAGACAATTTTTTTTTTTCAAATCATTTTTGACGCAAACATGATTTTCACCGTCGCAAGCTTGTTAAAATTTCAAATTAACTTGTCTTTGGAGGAATTGTGTTCGCCATATGATAAATGAGCTTTTCAAGATCAGTCCACTTTTAAAACTAATTAAGCAATTTTGTTTGCTATTTATGAGGGGCGGATTTAAGGGGGGCCGGATGCCCCCCCCCTCCCCACCTTAGGGATTAGACCCCTTGCCGACCCAAAGGTTCCCCTTTGGTACTTTTTAAGAAATCCATTTTTGGCCGACTGACCTTAAAATTTTTCTAAAGGCGCCTTTGGCGCCAATATATACTAATGTCGAGGGGGAGCGCGCGCCAAAAAAACGCGATTTTATGTCAAAATTTTCCAAAAAGTGCCCAAAACAGCGTCTTTGTAGTGCTCTAGGAGAGCTTAGAAAATCAATTTGGTCGACCTAAAAAAAGTCATCAAAGCCCCTGCTATTAGTAACCGTTTTGATGACGACACATAATTTCTGTCACTTATTTGAATGAATGCGCATAACTCGGCTTTCTTCCATAATTTGATTGTCGGAATAAGTTATTAATTCGGTCTGTTTACCTTGCGCCCCAGTGAGACAAAGAGCATGCCCTGTCCGAAGGTGACATAGTAGCCGGGGTAGAATCCGTGCCAGAAGGCGGACAGGAGGAAGACTGCATTGGTGGCGTGCTTCTTGTTCACCACCCTCGTGTAGCAGATGAATCGCAGCCACTTCGCAGTCTGCTTGTTCCACTCGTCAAACACCACTTTGAAACTAGTCGCAGTCTGAATTGAACAACAAACAACATCATAACCATTAATTACCACTGCTACCGATCTCACACAACTGACAATGAAATCGCAAAAACTTAGGTTATGTTGGATTAAAATTTGAAGTGTTAATAAATCAGCCGAAGCATAGGCCAACAAAAATTAGTCAGTATATATTGGTCAGTAACCAAAAATATAGTCAGTCGAAACTTTTCGTTATACCAATGAAATTTAATGACTTTCGTATTACATAAGTATTATATACCAATTACGTTTCGTGTTACATAACTATTATATAACAATTACGAATTTTCGGCTGACTGATACTGGCTGGCTTATATACCACCAAAACTTGGTTATTATCAATGAGTATTATTATTTACACGATCTTCTCGTAAATAATAACTACCATTCACAGAGCATTAACAAATTTGATTCGTAAATTTTCAGTACATTTATAGCTCAGATTTTTAAAAACAAGATGTTTGTTACAACAATCACTCACCTCCAATTTGACCAGAGTGCAGTTCTTAATGAGATCCCACTTCTCCTGGCCGTCCTCGGTCCAGCCGGAGAAGCCGAAGCCGGCGGCGTAGCTGATGCACTCGCCCAGCTTCCACGCAAAGTAGTATCGGAAGCGGTAGAAGAAACAGGTCAAGTAGCAGTACACCACCTTGTACATGAACGAAGTGTCTCTGATGAAGTCATCCTCTAGAAATAAAAAAGACGAAATGAAGATTATACAAAATATAGACTGCGTGCAGAAGACTATCTCCTAATTTCGGATCCTTCTTTCATTGCAGAAAAATTGCAACCAAACTTGTTTGAAATTCGATTTGAGTACTGTTGATAAAATTTGATTAGAATTTACATTAACGAAAACAAAATGTCAGGATACGCACTAGCCATAGATCCAGTGGGGAAAAGAGGACATAGCTTGGCCACGACCAAACCACACAGAGCACACGCAGCCAAGTTAACGACGAAAGCTTTCTGAAAGCAGGAGAAAAAAGTAAGGACATGAAACTCGACAAGATTATCATTGCCTTTCAAATGAGGTAACGGGATCAGCCACGTAATCAAATTACTTACGATTGGAGATGGGTACTTTTCGAAGCTTCTGGCAGAGTTCTAAAACAGAAAACGCACATTAGAATATTGCTAACCAGTCAATATGGAAGTATTTTTGTGCGGGCAAGGGAAACGAGTGTTGCGTCTACCTACCGATGAGCTATCAGTGGTGTCAGCGTCGAGCAGTTGGTCGCCGACTGGCTTTTTAAACGGCACAAGATGACGCCCCTGCATGAATTCAATATAGTCATTGAAGAAGTAACAGGGTCCAGTTTGAAACCCCAAGAAGCCCATTAAATAGCTGCAGTAGGCAAGGAACGACGGCAGTTTATCCACTTTGTGCTTCCTGTGATCATCGTTAGTTAGTTCACTATCTGGCTTCTGACCTTAACACACTTTAATGATACAAGTACCATATAATAACCCTAAATGAACTAAATAAGGGTGTTGGGAAATTAGACAATCAAATTAGACGACCCGAATTTAGACAATAAATTTAGACAATAAATTGCGAGCAAATTGCGAGAAAATTATTTACAGACTTAAATTTTTTTTCAGTTGAGTTACCACTGGTTATCCAACCGCACATCGCGTTTTAATGTCACAGTTGTTTTATTTATGCATTTCAAAACTTTTCTGATAAAATGTTTTTCAATAAATTTATTATAATTCTAATCGGTTATGTGATTATTAACTTTTTACTTTAGTTTAACTTCATTCTAAACCAAAAAATGGTGGCCTAGTTCTTATCGTCTTAATTCACAGAAAGGTATCTTCTGAAATTAATCATTAAATGCCATCCAACGTTTCAATCTTGGAGCTTCAGAGAAAAAATATATATTTATTTCATGGTTACACTTTTTTGAAACAAACTGATCCAGAATACAAAAATGAAAGAAAGTTAATCAATTTTTTTACGCAATTTTATTGTTCTGGCTCTTTTTCAAACTATGAAGCATGTCGCGTTTTTTTTCACGCCCCTTGCACGTTTGTTATTGGAGAACTACAATTGCTTTCCATTTCTCAAATGAATTTGAAGAGAAACAAAAAATCAAAACGCGGAATGAAAAGTTAAGAAGTAAAACATTTTAAAACTTTTCGTAATTATTGTCAAAAAGCAAACAAAGCTAACTTTAAATTTTATGCCCATAAATCTCATTGAATTTCACAAACAATTAATGACTGCTGATTTTTCGATAAAATTAACCCAAATTGAGAAAACCTCATCAATAGGTAAAAATTGTAATTAGCTGGGAAATCTTATAATTAAATTCCATTTCCGAAATAAAAAGTCTATCACGTTTTTCATGACCCTTACATTTTCCTGTTCAATGACAAAAGAAATAAAGTGAATTCAAATAAATCAAAATTCAAACCGCGAAAAAAAATCAAAATTGAGCATGAACAAAACTTACTTAAAACTTTTTTATGATAGAAAAAAATCACCAAGACCTATATAAGAGTACTCACTATGTTCAGTAACCTTAAACATTATTTGTAAAACCTAACGTCGAAAAAAAATGAAAAAAAAAGGTAGAAAAACTACATTTTATAATACTTTCATAAGTTTGTCTCGAATCAAGTTTAATTTGAGGGAAACAGTCGTGAAAAAAAAACAATCGCTAGCATTAAATGAACTTTCAAAAAAATTTCGAGCGAATAATAAGCCGGCAATTTGTGGTCGGACGCCAGTTGAACCGCAGACAAAATTGTTATGAAAAAATTTTAAGGAAGGAAGTAAATGAAGTCCTGTTTTCAACTAGAAACTACCGCCTTTGGGAAACATAGAAAAAAAAACACTTTCTCGAACAACACAATATAAGGCGAGAACCACATAAAAATTTAAAGCAAAAGCAAATAACGATTTTATACAGAATTAGGGTTGATTAAGTTACAAATTACAGGAATTAACTGCAACTATTTTTAATTGAAGTGGTATAATATATCATTGCTGGCTATTGTCAATCAGAATATAAATATGTTTTCGATGTATTGTATTTTGCTTGACTGATGTCGTGTTTGGCTGAATGTTACAATGACTTCAACTCAGGGATGCGATTCATGATGGAGAGTCTGAACAAAGCTTTGAATAAGGTGAGTACTCAATCATAATAATTCTTTACAGAGCTCTTAGTTATCATGGCTTTCCCTATTTTTGTACTGTGTCTCACAATTACAGCTCTCTCTCTTGTTTGCATTAGACGAATGCAAAATAGCATTTACATTATCTAGCATTGACCTTAATTTTTTAGTAGCTCATTGGTCCAATTATGTTTGAGGTTGCAAATGCGTTGCGCCCGAATTTGAAGTTTACGATTGAGCATGAGGTGAACGGCAAGATCCCGTTTCTGGACATGATGATTGAGCGCGGAGATAACTGTGTGTCCACAAGTTGGTACCACAAACCCACGGATACCGGCCTTTATCTGTCCTATCACGCATGTGCACCAGTCAAAAACAAGCGGAATATTGTCGAGGGCACTGTTCATAAGATACATCACGCCATGTCTGATTGGGTTACTTTCGATAATGGAATACAGAAACTCAAGGAAGACTTGGCTAAGAACCAGTACCCGCCATCGTTCGTAGATCCCATCATTTCACGGACGATTGAGAAGATACGGCAGAATCCCTCGAATGGTGAACTTGAGAGTCATGTCGCTTCCCGCCTGACTGATCACAATGAGCGACCCGTCATGGTGTTACCTTACCGTGGTAGCATCTCTGATCAGTTTGGCAAGAGGCTCAAAAAGATTCAAGATGTGAGCGTAATTTTCACCACCAGGAAGCCGAAAACTCTCATGCCTTCTCTCAAAGCGCCGGTTGCTGCAGAGCTAAGAAGTCGTGTGGTGTATAAAATTCGTTGTTCGGGCTAAAACGCCCGCTACGTCGGGCAAACAGTCCGCCACTTCTGCACACGATTGAAGGAGCATCTGAAGACAACGCACCTGTTGGAGAGCACCTTACTGGCTGCGAAGGAGTCACCAGATACGAAACAAAGATCCTTGCCCAGGCACCTGACCTGATCACTCTTTTGACATTGGAAGCGTTGCATATACAGCGTAGGCAACCACAGCTGAACATCCGAGAGGAATATCGGCAAAGAACTCTGACTATCCGGTTGTGAACACGGCCCGGGGAGTCTGGCCGAAGGCTGGCTACCGCGGGTCGTGTCTCCCTGTTCTATTTTCTGTATGTTGCATACTAGTATGTTTCAGTGTCTGATGATGCATACTAGTTATGCGAAAAGCTTCACAATTCAGTTTTGAACATTGATTCCAGTTTTCAACACGCAATAGAAAATAGTAGTTGCGTAGCTTTTCGCTACAAGTGGAAACTGCTTAACTCTTAAACAGAATCCCCGCTGTGGCGATAAAGCCGGCAAAACGCAGATGAACAATCGACCTTTTTTCATACGAAAAATTTTGCCAAAAGAAGTCCAAGCAGAATTCGAACTCACAACCTTTATCATACCACTCATAGACATTTCCCGCAGACCAAAAGTGCTAAAGAATGTGTGAAGTTGCAATTCATACACAGAGGTGAAGCTGCACTTCGTAAACACAAGAGATAACACGGCAAGAACTAGCTCTAAAAAGGTTCAAAAATGATGAAATTTGACAATCAGAAAGCGGGAATTTCGACTGATGTTGTTATCGAACCCCCAACCTGAATATTACGTCTGACGTCGTTGCACCAGCGTCATGGCCATTTGACAATCGGCAAATACTAGGCAGCAAAATAGCAGAAATGAAAGATGCGGTAACTAAGCCGACAAAAACTAGCAGACGAACTATCCACCAATCTTTTTTCAACAGAAAACTATTGCTTAAAAAAACAGAACCAGGCTGCATTTGAACTCAAGACTTTGTTGTCAAGGTCATTTGGCAATCAGAAAAAACTAGCCAGCAATATAGCAGATGCGAAAGAAGCTATTTATTTGCCAATTCTAAAAACTAAACATTTGATATGTACCAGAGTCGAACCCCTGATCTAAAGAATCAGAATATCACGTACTCGGTCCTGCGCCATGGTCGCTTGTAATACGAAGAAACATTAGTTGTATTTGCAAAGTGCAGCTTCGCCTCTGTGTTGACGATTTTCAAGCGACCATCGACTTTGGTAAATATCAAATATTTAGTTTTTAGAATTGGCAATTAAATAGCTTCTTTCGCATCTGCTATATTGCTGGCTAGTGTTTTCTGATTGCCAACTGACCATGACAACAAAGTTTTGAGTTCGAATCCAGCCTGGTTCTGTTTTTTTAAGCAAAAGTTTTTCGCTCGAAAAAAGATACTGGATAGTTCGTCTGCTAGTTTTTGTCGGCTTAGTTACCACATCTTTCGTTTCTGCTATTTTGCTGCCTAATATTTGCCGATTGTCAAATGGCCATGACGCTGGTGCGACGACGTCAGAAGTAATATTCAGATTGGAGGTTCGATTACGACACAAGTCGAAATTCCCGCTTTCTGATTGTCAAATTTTGTCATTTTTGAACCTTTTTAGAGCTAGTTCTTGCCGTGTTATCTCTTGTGTTTACGAAAGGCAGCTTCACCTCTGTGTATGAATTCCAACTTCACACTTTCTTTAGCACTTTTGGTCTGCGCGAAATGTCTATGAGTGGTATGATAAAGGTTGTGAGTTCGAATTCTGCTCGGACTTCTTTTGGCAAAATTTTTCGTATGAAAAAAGAGGTCGATTGTTCATCTGCTTTTTTGTCGGCTTTTTCTGCCACAGCGCGATTCTATTTGTCAGTTAAGATGATCCGGTGCAGCATTGCAGAGATCGAGACGGCTCAATAAGGGAAGGCATACAAGTTTTAAAATTAAAAACACTTTTTTTTCTGTTTCAGAACGTGTTTTTTGTCTTGTTTTAAAACATTCCGAACCCTGATAACTGCCAATGCAATGCCAGCAAAAGTAACACCAAATGAGCGCTTTTATTTGCGAGTTGGATGGGGTGGACTTCGTAATTTGACACTACGCTCGCTGGCTTTTGTACTCAAGTAAATGTTCGAAATTATTCGATGATTATGTTAGACGCTGTACACCAGGAAAAATTATGCTCTGACTTGATAACGCTTGATAATCACAAACGTAAATAACACAAACTGAAATTTCTATCAACACCGTAATGTAAGCTTTAGGCATGCTTCGAACTCTTTCTCGGTTCAGCCACTTGTCACTTCTCAGTTACCTCAAATCGTACCACGGGCTTTTCCATCATAGCATCCTGGCCTCTTTCCCATCATAGCATCCTGGCAGATTATAGCCACACAATAGTAAAATCACATTATTCGGGCTATAACTTTTTTGTTAATAAGCTAGGGTGTTATAGTGGGGGAAAAAGTTATAGTGGGGAAAAGGCTCTTTACTATAGGGAACTTGTTGACACAAAAAAAGTCTTGTAGTTCCCGATTATACAAAACGCTTACTCCGGGAGAATATACAAGCGCGCTTACTCCGGGAGAATATACGAGCGAAATTCGAAAAAACAACAGCTTAAGACGCATTGCAAAAAAAAAAGACTAGATACGTATTGTGTAGTTACCCTCGTGTAGTTACGGTCCGTGCAAATCATAAGCATTCTGCTGAAAATTCTTTTTAAAAACCGCTAAAAGAAAGGTTCATTTTTTACCATAACAAAACATGCACAACACAACATGCAAAACAGCCTTTACAAAACAACATGCATAGTTCTAAAAAAATTACCGTCACAGTAAGCCCATCCAATTATTGAGACCTTTTGAGTCCAAATCATAAGCGGGCCAGTTATGTCGAGTTTATAAGACCCATAGTCAAAGACCTGGCGATACATATGACTCAACGACAAATAAAGCATTGCACAGCCTAGAAGCACTCTAAAATCAAACAAGATTATGAAACTGGCTTCTAAAACGGATCAATATTGTGATTGTTACGTATTTTGCATAAATTTACCTTCCAACAGCTTCTGACTTTCCGTAAATCATAAGCACCGGGTACGCCACCACTGTCGGTATTAAAACATGGAATATTTGCCTAAAATCAGAAATTTTTTTATTCTTTGTTAGACCAAAACGTGAAACTAATCAATTATTTATACATACCATCGAAAGCAAACTACTCCGAACATTAATCCAATCAATAAACAAAAGAGATGTCTTGCGGATTCCCCGACTCTTGAAGCTGGTAAACCATATTGGAGCAAAAATGCAAAAGGTACTGATACTATTTGAGTCATCAGAAACAAAGCCTGATCAATAGGCAACCCTGTCAAAGCCATCGTATACTCTTCAAAGGAGTCAAGATACGAGCGCTCATGATTACCATACAACGAATCCAAAGGATTGTCCGCCATCTCATTCATTAGATTATAAGGCAACTATTCTATATCATACAAATCTGTAAGTTGAAAAACTATATCCCTCATAATGCTCTAATAAAAATTATAATAATAATCATAATAAATTGTTTCCAGAATAAGTATAAGCATAATAAGTCTGATGATATAATCATGATGTAATTTTGGCGCAAATTTCAAATTTGCAAACTTCTGATTGGTTGAATTTGTCTTAGGGTATTTTTATGATCGATGATCATTTTATAAAATTTTAATGCGTTAAACCTGATGATGCACAAATGTGCGAAAACGTTCGTAATTACATTTTGTAAATACTTCAAAAACATTATAAATATACTTCAAATTAAAATGGGCCCTTCCGTCATGCGACGGTACGTGCACAGGTTAGATAGAGCCGTACCAACGCTATATAAATACATCGGCAAAATTTTATGAATCAATCAGGTCGATTATAATGCATCCAGAGAATTGTCAATTAAAATCTACACTCCTCGATGATAGCACTGATAGAATTGTCTATGTTGGATGTTTTTCTAAGATTTTTGCACCGCCTTAGGCAGAGGATTGCACTCCTCAGAAGTGCACAACTTATTTTTGTTCTTATAAAAAGTTTATTGTGTCCGAGTATGATTCGTCCCGTTTTTCGCTTAGTTTCTCTGCTAGTTTCTGGACGGTTTTTGTAGAGCCTGGTGCTGCTCCTCCGGTACACGCAAAAATTAAGGGAACAAAGCTGCTGTGTTCCACATCCAGAATTCTTTGTTGGTATTTTAATGATTTGACACTCATGATATTTGTAGGCAACAGATATAGTTTAAGGGCAGGATTTAGCATGGGTGTTGGAAAGTTTTACGTCGAACAAGTTTCGGCTGAATCCACTTCCCCAGAGTGTATTTGCCTTGATGTCAAGTCGAGCGTCATCTTCAGTTGTGGTTGTTTTGTTGTGAAAGCTTCCGCCTTCCAACGATTGAAGTTTTGGCTCTCTTTCAACATCATGGCATACTTTGTCCAGGAGTGTCGCAAAGGTATCGCGAATTTCATTGTGTCCTAGGTGAGTCTATACACCTTTGGGACAGTGTGGAGAGTCGGTCAGTGTGAACGGTTGTCCACATGGGCATGTATGTGGAGTGTTTGGTGGTTCCCATCGATACCTCAGATGTTATCCATCTTTAAACTCTGATTTGTCAATGGGAAATTGTATTTTTTAAGAGTGGCACGCTTAGCCAATTCGATGCTCCTTTTTGTGACGCTAGATTTATTGTCAGTTTTTTTCTGAAGAGCAATTTTCCACAATTTTAGCCTTTTTTGAGAGTGCGATGTTCTGTCTCTCAATTTTGATTTTTCTATTTATCAGAGTTTGTTCCGTTTCAGCTATTTCTGGATCACTGTTTTCTAATGGATCACAAATGGCTCGTGACCACTCATAATTTCTGAAAAAGTCCGTGTTACGGAGAAGGTCTCATCCTCCCATTCTGCAAAAAGGCTGCGATCTTCATCGGTTATATGGTTTTTACCAGTAATACTAGGAAGTAGCTGCTGTCTTACGTTTTTCTCGATTTCATCCGTTTTCTTGAATGCTTCCGGAGTTGTTCTGGTTAGAAAGTTCAATTTATTTTGAACTCCCTTGTATAGCAGGAGTATGCATTTTGTGGTGGTGTTTTAGCTATTTTGGAAAGCTTTTCAGTTAGGGTAGCTGTCTTTTCAAATTCGCTTTCCATGTGTTTATCGCATGCTGATGGTGTTCCTATACCCAATCCAAGGTCTCCAAAACCATTTACCATTGTACTATTTGTGCCTTCGAATACATTTATGGCGCTTTCCCGACAGTTTTTCTTCACTATGAGTTGACACTTGGAAGGCTTTTTTTTGTATCCGAAAGCCTTTCCGTGCACATCCATCCAGGTTGTCCAGTATTGCGCGGAGACTATTAAGATCACCTGCAGCGCTTTTGTCATCTGCGTACAGTTTTTGGGTGACATTTGGTTTTTGTAGGAGCTCAATCAGTGGGATTATCCCAATTCTGTACATAGCCATTGCGAGGGGATCACCTGGCGTTGTGCCTTCGGTAGAAATCAAAACCGTGTTATTGACATACAAATTGAGGGATGTTTGTATGAGTTGGATGATGTAAACATCCCCCAGCATGATGTAGTGCCGGACAAAGGATTTCTACATTTTTAGAGCAATTTTTTCCGATATTTTTGAGGTCTGATTTTATACATTGGGTGATTGTTTTGCCAATTAACCTTCTCAGAACCTCGCCTATACCAATGGGCCGTACCCCTGGATTTTTGTCCAGAGGTATCAGGCGACACAAGTTGTACGCCGATAGGTTTTCACGGGGGACAAATTTACTTGCTTTTTTATAGGATAGCTCAGCAAAGCTCAATGGATGTCTGGTTGAAGTGAGTTAATATCCTTCTCCATTTGCACGCATCTAGACCTGAGGTACCGTGGCTTCCGTGCGTTTTCAGGGTTGATTTTCGAACTGTCTTGGCGTTTATTTGTTCGAACCCAGAGGGGTGGTATGGCATTGTGTGTTCACTCACTTCAGTTATATTGTTAGTGTTCGCTGTCTTGGCTTGGGGGTGTTTTCTTTCAGTATACTAAGGGCTGTTTTTTCTTCAATGAATTAGTTTAGGGGAAGTGCTCCTTTTGTTTTCTTGTCTGAAAGGCAGCTAATGACGGCAGATATTTTGCCTGTACTCATTACTTTATCGAATTGCTTACCTTTCTCGTTTACTTCGCACTTCTTCTGTTTTGGATGTCTAATTTGGACAGTTTTCGCTTCAAGGAAAAGTTCGTCTAGTAGGCCTTGCTGCAATAATAAATATATATTAATATCTTCTTTTTGCAAAACTAGCAGGTTAGAGAGTATCATGGTTTCCGAAATTGTGATGGTCACATTGGTAAGTCATTGAAACCAAATAATGATACGTATTTCTTCTCTTCCAAGTATTAATTCTCTTCCACCTGCACATTACTTCTCTTCCAAGATATATCCTGCACTCGTGCTTCATCTTTTCTCTCAGTCAAAAAAAAAACTTATTGGAAATTAAAAACAAAAAAAAATCGAGATGACTGGGACTCGAAACAGACACCTACACGTCTAGAAATCCAAAATTCTTCGAAAGTAATGAATCAATTTTTTTAAATTCAGTATATCAGAGGGTCAGAAGTTATTATGGCTACTGGCAGTGAGTCTACTGAAAGAGTAAAAATTAATTGGCACAACGTGGTGAACAACATCATTAACTACCACAGAACGAACAATTACATAACCGCCCAGCTTATGACGAGGATCTCACAAGCTACTTGAAGTCGAAGCAGCAGCACATTTTGGCAATCGTCTAATGCAGACGAACAACTATCTTCTGCAGTACTCTCGTCTGGCATTACCTCTTCCAAGAGGAGAAGGCAAACAGGTAAGGTGGGACCCCTGATGAAGAACGGGAAGATGCTTGAGGACAAACAAGAGACTTCAGACAGGCTGAACACCTATTTTTAGTCAGTTTTTGATGCCGAAGAGTTTGAAATAACACTAGTAGCAAAAAAATTTCGTGGTAGCCAAAAATACAAAACTCTTGCTTTATCTGTTCTCTCAGTCAAGAAAAATTATTGTGGAACTTAAAAACAAAAAGAAAATCGAGATGGTTGGGACTCAAAACTAACACCTGCACATCTAGAAGTAAAAAATTCTTCAAAATTAATTATTTAATTCTTTGTTATTTTTCTTTAGTAAATCAGAAAGTCAAAAATTATCATGGTGAAAACCGAAGTTACATCACTAGTCCTTCATCATTTCATTAATTAGGGAAAGCAAAAGAAAGTATGAAATGAAATAATTGTTAACAAATTTCAATCTATTTTGTACACTTGTGGACAAAATTAAACGCAAATTCTAGATTTTACCCAGTAAACTGCCTTTTTTCAATGTAAATTTTGGATAACATTTCCTTCGAAATTCAGTAAAATTTATACCTTGACCGAAATCAAATGATCAGAAAAACCATCTGTGAAAGTATCAATATTTGGTTTCAATGACTTACCAATGTAACCCGGGTCTGAAAATGCCAGTTTTCCTCATCTGCACTAAGTTTTTTACTTCATGTGAATATGTAAAAAACGTCTTGAGTTTAGTGAAAACTTCACTGATTGTTTCCCTTTTCTCGCTGAGAATGTTTCACGTTGCATGAACAGAAAGATTATTCGAGAAAGATTTCACCACGATGCAAAACTTAGTGCAGATGAGGAAAACTGGCTTTTTCAGGCCCAGATTACATTGGTAAGTCATTCAAACCAAATATTGATCTTTTCACAGAAGGTTGGTCTGATCATTTGCTATCGGTCAATGCAAAATTTTTACTGAATTTTGAAAGAATTGTTGTCCAAAATATATATTGAAAGCAGGCATTTTACAGAGTAAAATCCTGAATTTGCGCTTACGTTTGTCCACTAGTGTATGAGTATGTAGAAATTGGCCAATTTTTATTTGAGTTACAGATGTTTCATAATCTAGCAGCTACCTCGCTGTCTCAAAGCATAAACAGCCTCAACAAAAGCGCGAAAAAACAAAAAGAGTGCATTGCTACAGGTATTCCTGGCCTCTCCCTCAACAATTATGCGCCGAACCAAAACAAATACCTTCGCCATCAACGATGAGGGAAAAAATGATCAAGCACAACCTGGTAAACAACACCATTTACCAACAATGTGTCGAGAATCTCACGAGCTACTTGAAGTCGACAAACAGCACATAGAGGCGATCGTCTAATGCAGACGAACTACTATTGTCTACATTACCTCTTGTCTGGTTTTGATTCTCTTCCAAAAGGAAAAGGCAAACCGGCCAGCCAGCCTAACTTCGATGGTCTATAAATGCCTTGAGCGACCAATTCAAGAGAAATTGATTTCCCATTTGAAAGAAAATGATTTACTTGGATATAGTCAGACGGGTTTCATGAATTTGCTCAATTTCTTTGAATAAATCGACTGGAAACTTGATTTGAAGACACCAGGCGCTGGGCTGTATCTGGATTCTCCAAAGCGTTTGATAAAATGCCACGTAGACGTTGATTTGATAAAATCAAAGTCAATGAATTGTATGAGCAAATCAACAAAAAGATTGAGTCATGGCTTAAGAACAGGAAAAAAGAGTCGATATGGAAGGTCAGTTCTCAAACGGGGTGAATGTTCTGAGCGGAGTTCTAGTTCTCAGCCCTATGCTGATTCTTGTTTTATATCAATGATATAGAAGACTTTTAGTGAACACAATAAAAAAGTTATATGTCAGTATTAATTAAAACAAAATACTAAAATACGAACGTTTCCGCTATAACTAGCATCATCAGGTATGTTTAACTAAAAATCAAAGTATTTACAGTTAAAAAGATTCTTACAATCAAAATGATTAACATTAAAGTTCATGAGTATCTAATAATATAACGAAATTATTTAAAAAAAAGATTTTTTGGTTATTTTGTTTTTGGAGACTTTGCGCTCTTCAACCCATGACCGAAGTTTTTCCCCGAATTTGCTCACCTTTTTGAAACTATTTCTAGCGTGAAATTAATATATTTTCCTCGTTTTTAATGTTTTAACTCGAAAAAAAAATCCAACGAAGCTGACATGCCTAATGTCAGACTAATATTTTAGTGTGGGCTCTCGGCTCTTGTACTGTTGCGGCTTGCGTTTTTTTGTATGGAGGGCCGCCAATGTTCATAACTTTTACACGTCATTAGTTTTGTAAATTAATCCCCATTCAAATGCCTTAGATTATCCACAGCATTCTGAGACATGCTGTCCCTCTGGCGAATCTATCTTTTGATGCTCTGTTATCCGTGTGATTGCCCATGCACGTTTGCCCAACATAAGATAACAGGTGGAGTTTCATTCACTACATTCTATTTCGAAAACCACATGAGGTTACCATCACATTTTGACTGAGGCGACGGCAGGCAAATTTTCTTCTTGCGCCCTAACGCTTTGTCTTATAAGACCTTGATAAGACCCCACTCGATGTACTGTGGACCTGCCTAGTGGCCATCTTCATGAACACTTTTGTGAAGACGTCTTAGTAAACACTTTTCTCAAGTTTGCCGATGATGCGAACTTTTTGAGCACTTCAAGAAACGACAAGGACAGAAAACTGCTGCAAGAATACTTGAAAAAGCTTTTTAGTCTGAGCGAACCTTGGGGAGAAGGAAAGCGATTTAGAAGTCATCGTCAATTGTTTTGGTAAAATACAAGACCGATGCGTCAAAGCACCTAAAACAGCAGACTCGGTACTGAAAGTGATCAAAAGAACAGTCAAAAGCAGATCTAGATAAATCTCACGTTGCCTCTGTACAATTCCTCGATAAGATCTGACATTGTTTACTGTGGACTTTCAATAAACAAGTCCACAGGTGGACAATAAACTGCCGGGATGTGTACATGTCCACAGGTGGACAATAAACAAGTCCACCTTTTTTCTGAGGCCATACTTACAAAAAAAGGTGGAAAAAGTAGAGAAGATCCAAAAAAGCTTCAACAAAAATGATCGGAGGAACTGATGGTTTCTCAAATGAAGAACAGCTAGACACACTTGGAAAGATAACTAAAAAGTCGAGGTTCCACAGGAACAATCTGATGTTGGTAAGATGAAACCAATAGATTCTGCATAAATTCCAGGAGTGTGGATTCTGCATTAATTCCAGTGTTCCATGAATTCTGCATAAATTCTGCATAAATTCTTCAAGCTCTCTGAGAATCGTTAAATGAGAGAACATCCTTAGAAACTGGAAAAAAGAAGCTAAGTTCTCATTCCTTCCCGAGAAGAATTTAACAGGCTTGAAAACACTGAACTGCCGGGATGTGTACATGAAATACTTTCAATGGGTCCAATGCATCCAATTTGAGACCAGCTGTTATCGAACTTTTCCTTTCACAAATGAGAAACCAAGAAACATCGGGTGAAATTTTATGTGAAAAAAAGGCCGCAGTAAAAGCATATGTAAAAAACTAAGGCTAAACCCAGGACATAAAGCGGTTGAGAAAACGAGAAAGTTTTTAATATATATTGGGTTGCTGGCTGTGCCGTTTGTTACTGGCGTTACTTTTGCTGCAAAGAGGAAAAAATTTACAAAAAAACCAAACTATTCAATGAAATAAGCAATTTTTTTTTTAAAGTTGCAACCACTGAAAAGGTGATACCGAAAAAAACCACTTCCCATGAACAGAAGAAACAATATAAGTGATCAATTGCATTCTAACATGAGGTTAACAGTTGTATGGTCTACCTGAGACAACCATACGACCAGATGTATGCGCATAGATAACCGAGATAGTCTGCGGTTGTGATGCTCCTCAGGTATGTGGCCGACATTGTTCAAGCATTCAAAGGTGAGCCAACTCAATTTTTTGATGCCGCCAATTCTCTTAATCCAAACCTACAGTTCACTCTAGACAAAATGCATACAGACCCCAAATTGCCTTTACTGGATTTGAACATAGTTGTATCACGAGATAAGAAGGTAAACTGGAATCAAAAACCATCAGACACTAGGACTACTTTGAACTACAGGAGCTGCGCCAACTCAGTTAAAAAGACTAGTGCTATTGAAGCACCGTACATAGAGTTTTTAGGAGTACATCTATTCGAGAGAAAACTGATAAAACTAAGAAAACTAATAGGGCGCAAGGGCTGGCAAACTATTAGCCTGATATTTTCCAAAAAAAAGTGGCAGCAGACGTCCTGTGCGAAATCCTTGAGGATAAGGGCTCGCCTCTGGACAACGCTCTTTTTTAACTCAATCACCAAAAAATGTGAAACCACTGGTTCAAAATAGAGGTAACCAGAAGATATATTTTGCAAAGATGTTGTAAAAGTTAACCAAGTATTTTTTCCACGTGACTACAATCATTTTTATCAACGCTGAAATCAGCATTTTTTATTGACCTTGTAACAGTCGCCTACTGCAATCACATATGAGGCTTAAGAAAAATAGGCCCTATAACCATTGGCTCAAGAGTCAGGGACACTATCTCTTGTGTTCTTCTACCTCAAGAACGGTCGGAGCCAATTCGGTTCGCTTGCGACATGAGACCAGAACTCGCTACAGCTTGAAGGCTACTACCAAAATATCCCCCACTCTAGAAAATAAGAACGTCCCCATACTTAGGTCTCAAGATACCCAAAATACGCGAACGCCGTTAAAAACAGGGTCGGAACAATCCGTTAAGTTACTTTTTATTGGACAGTGGAACTTTGATCCATTTCAGATGGATCAACCTAAAACTCGCCTTATCTCAACATAACAATCATAAAACACACTCGAGAAATTTAAATTGGGGACTCACATGTTGATGCACTCGAGTACAAGGAGTAATTAAATTGGTAAGCAACTCAAGAATTAGATAATATAACTAAACAAGTTTAATACTGGTCAGTTTTGGTAACAGAAGTAAATTCTGGCTCTAGAATTTGAGTTTTTATGAACCATTGGGACACTCAAGCTGTCCACCTTTCCATTGAAGGCTCACTCTAGTTCGTTCCCAATAGTCGTTCTTTCTTCTATTTATCGTCTCTCCTCCTATTTCGGGATAAGACAGCTCTACTCGTGTCCTATTTTATATCTGGAAATTGCGAATAGCAATTTCCCGCTGTTTTTCTTGAGTATTTTCCCGCAATTGTAAATTCGGATAATCTGATTTTTCACTTTCTGTTTTCAGTTGGTACGAGAAAACTGAGCATGACAGGCTCTATTCGAAATTTTGAAAATTAAAATTCCACTCCAAAATTACGTATTTTCGTGTCTCTCAAGGTCAAACTTCCAGACATGACCGACTGGCACATACTCCCCGGACTCAAGATCGGTGTCCTCATCGCGTGCTGTCGTTGTCAGTGAGTCCCCAGAAGCCCGAGTGTCACTCAAGATACAGTGCCAGTGGTCATTTACAGAAGTTTGCAGCAGACTCAAGTTTATCTACCTTCCAAAATTCACGACCATATAAAATTTTCACACTATCGCTAAACAGCAATCAAAATCTGCACACACCTGTGAACAGGCGCAATCAGTTTAGAAGCAGAAACTTGACACTGAATGTTTGGTCTTAAAGGATTTTTAGATTTCGACTCAAAACGTATGTGTATAAATCAAAACGTTCACTCATAAACTTCCGTAAGAAACAAACTGAAAATTTCAATGAAAGTAACATTCGCCCAAATACTACACAGCGACGGAGCGTAGAAAAAGTACCTATTAACGACTGGCAGGCGTCAGTTACCTTAATCCTACTCGTTTTTCACCGTCTCGACCTTGCCAGTTGATTTTCTGGTCTGTCTAGGGCTAAGTAAAAAGTTACCATTTTTAGGCCATCAGTCAAACGACTTTTGATCAGCTTTCGTTTACATGCGAACACAACCACATAGCTGAGTCTCGGATCCTCAGACTACGTGATTGTCATTAAAAACACGGCTCGAACAACCTATTTTAATATGTTTTTGTGTGACAGTTCTAAAATATCAAGTTACACCAGTGTTAATTTAAAGTTTCACGACATCCAAGTAGCTATATAGTTAGTTTTATACAGTCCCTTCACATAAACAGTCTCTGGGGGACCAAGCCTCCGCTCCCGTGATATTCCAGCGATAACGCTCTTTTTTCTCCTAATTTGCGTCCCGGGAGGGTTCCGTGGAATACTCCTTCCCCACTGAAGCTTCCTTGTCCACTAGTATCCGCTGACAAGTGTCTTATCGTGCGTTGTTGCCACGATAAGAGGCTTCGTATTTCCGTCTCTTGTACGACTGTTTTTCACAATATCTGTCGTTGTTCTTATTTTCGTCACTTTTTTTGGCTCAAAATGGCCGTTTTTCGTATTTCTGAGAAATATCAACTTGATAATCGAAATTTTAAAAATAAATATTCCAGAATATTCTGACCCTCCTCTCAAGCACTTTTTTGCTGTTAAGGCCTTTTCTCTCTGATTCGTGCTTCGTCGGAAGGTTGCGCTGTGCCATCTGGCAGAATGGCACATACTCCCCAGACAGTCCCCATCAATGTCCCTATTGATCGCATAACACCGGGTTATCGTCAAGTATTTATCCAGTTTTCTGTAATAAATCTTACAAATCGCATAAGAAAATGAAATTTATCTACCCCACCTCAACTCACTACGTGTTCACAAATGGCATCGTACTACATCTCACTGCCTTTTAACATTTTCACAAAATTTGCACCATGAGGAGTGTCCTAGATAAAATTTCTTTTCTGACTACTTACGTCGTCTTGCCATAAAACTTCTTTTCGCTCTTTGTGATTAAAAAGTGGGACGTGGCACGGCCACGCACCCGTTAAAATTAACTTAACGTCACTCACCAAGTATAATCAGTTATTTATGCGGTCCTTTCAATATTAAAACTAAGAAACTCTGTGGCTAGGAAAGTTATTGAGTTACCCACCCTTCTCGAGCGAGTTTACTCAAACTTAGCATGTCGCCACAGTGAAATTGTGTCTTTCACAGGTTAAAAACTTCAATCGTGTTTAAATAGGTAAATATACTCACCTATGTTCTATATATACATAAATAAATAGTCATAACTAAAATTTTTTTTTCAACAATTTAACAATTTTCAAAGTTTGGTTTGACCAAACTAAATCAAAACAAAAAGTTTCACAAGTTCAATAATCAAAACTTGGTTGATTGGTTTAAGTTTTAGCATACAAAGACAATCAAGTTTTCTCTCCTTCTCTTCTTTTCTTCGTTCATCTTCATTCCATCACTTCTCCATCTTGATCTTCAGCTTCGCTGTCTTCCAATACTTTCTCCAGCATGACCATGGAGTTGCGGGCCGTGCCCCAACTCTCCTGTTCCAACAGCCTCGGTTTGCAACAAGGTAGCAAGTCAACATTAACCTTTTGCTCCCGGTTCCCGCAAAAGCTGTTGTGAAGACACAGGCTCACGTTTCGTTCTAGGTCAGCTCTTAAGACCTCTTTCTTTTCATCTTCAGTTACACAAGGCGCTCCAGCTACTCGCTTCACCGCCGTGGTGACCGTGTTTCTGTGCGTCAGGAATGCTCTCTTATAGGCTCCTGGTCCTATATCTAGCTGGAAAGATTGATAGGCTTCCGTGTTCCTCGACATGTGACGCTTCGCGCGTTCATACATCCATGATGTCATCACTGCACGGAACCAAGGCATCAATCTTTGCCTTGACCATATTCTTTCAATGGCTTTAGGTATTCTCAGAACCTTGCAGGTGGTTCTGAAAATATCCAATTCATGACTCATCTTCACGTTGCTCAGCTGTTCAGGAGTCGGCACGGCCGTCTCCTGTTCACTTGTGTCCGCGTTAGCCTCCAGCCATCTCACTGCCAGCATGGCACTAACCACCACGATTGACACCTGTTGATTCTGATCGGGCAACCCCGTAGAGTATAACTCCTCCACGTCCCATACTAGCATCAGATTCCCGCGTTTGGGGTACCACAACGTCTGCGCCAAGCAGTGGCAAGGATACTCCCCATGGGTTCTCACTATGTTCCTTCGGGTCCGATACCCTGAGGCTCCCAGCAACGGTTCCACCTCCATCAGAATTCTGTGTAAGTCGTCTTTCTTTTCTATGGTGGGGAATTCAGTGGGTAACGCTCCACTCGCTTTCTGTTTCTGGAACTCACTCAAATTGCCTTCATTTAATCTCAGAAACTCTTCACCCACTACGTCTTGTAACTCGCCTTCAGATCTCTTCGGGACTGCCCGAAAGATCTTCGCCAATAAATCATAGGACCTCTCCGACATTCTGGCCAACCTCACGCACTTTGGCACCGAGAAAAGTTGGTCAATCAACACCTGCTGTGTCCTTGCATCCATCACCATCATGTGTGTAGGATATCTACTACTGCAATATGGTGCGGAGTTTGAACCCACCAGATATTTTGAACCAGTCGGTTTATGATAGGCCTCACTATTTTTCAGATTCATCTCGTTCTCCAGAGCTTCTCTCCAGCCTCCGATCTTCCGCTCCGTTTGCAATGCTCCAGGGAATACTTCCACGCTGAGGGACGTAACTAGCTCATGGGCACGCTCCAGGCGCTCAAGCGATTCAATCGAACTCGTCATGCTACAAAATCCCAAGGCTGTGATCAAATTTACATCCGTCACCCCATGACAGTCCGCGACCAACTCCATACCACTCTTATCTGACATGCTCAATCTTCCGTACAATCGTGCCAGTCGCCGATGCTGCTCGTTCAGCGCAACTAGGCAGTGCCCCAGGTTACAAACATGTCCTTCCATCCCACTATATTGAGCCAAGCATGTGCCTTGCTTCAACCAATTGCTCGATGGACCTTCCTCGGACAGCTCCGTGGATGGGTTGCTCTTCCGCTTCGTCAACCTCATGGCCAGCAGATGATGTATCATGGCCAGATCATGCAAACTCGCGTCATCATCTAGGTCTAACGTGATATCCGCCGTCATGTCCCAGATAAAACCGGCGTTAGGATGAGGACACCAAGAAGGCTTCATGAGTTCCCACATCGTCACTAGACTGGTTTTCAAGGGACCGTCCCAAGAACCACAATCAAAACTCACTTGCCCCTTTAGCTCGGGAACCGAGGGTTCGACCACTCGTTCTTCCAAGATAATTCCCAGCTTGGGTTGTTCCACCATCAGCATTCCAGTTTCTTTAATACGTTCAACCCAGAAATTGAGTACTATGACTTGCTCATAGTCGAAGTACGCTTCCCTGGCTTCTTCATTCACGAAGGGATTATACGCCATCCCCGGTATGCCAGACACATATTGGAACGACTTCAGTTTCCCTAGTGTTGCAAACTCTTTTTGTCCTTTGACTGCTTCAATCAACTCCCGGCTCACTTTCAATTCTTTGTTGGAATATCTTCTCACTTCTTCCAACTTGCGATAGCTCTCCATGTCATTCGACTCCTTGTTTGGTACAGTCAACGGCATGTCCTGATACAGTTCCAGGAGTGCCCTAAGGAAGTTCCTTTCGCAATCAACTCCCTTTTGCCGAATGATCTTTATACATTCTCCCAAAACAGGTGTGGGGATACGATCCACCACGAACCTGACAAAGCAAAGGGCATCCTTACGCTTAGCCCATGCTATCGCAGAATCGTCTTTTGAAATCAACGCTCGCAGAGCTTCCATCAACTCCAGCTCCTGTTCCCGTGATTTCGAATCATTACTGGCTTCATACTCCGCCTTCTTGATGCCCATCAGGCACCAAGCCAACCGTACTTGCAGATCAGTTCTCATGCAAGGATGAGCCAGGTATGCTGCCACCGTAGCAGGTGCATGCATCGATTCGTCGAAGTATCTCTGGAGGGCCGCCCTCCAGGAGATTTCTAATAGCCTTTCCAACCCAATTTCGTTCGCTTCAGAGGACATTACCGTGCCGTATTCTTGTCGATTTAAGTTTGAGTTCTCCGTGAGCTCTTTCAGATATTCCTGCATGGCTCGCTTCTCGCTCCAAGCCATCAGGTGCCCTCTCGCTGAGTTTCTGGCTTTAAACATCTCCACATAAACTCCTGCTGGATCTCCCATGTGGACTGATTCCGGCACAGTGACTCGACTGTACTCGACCACGTCGAGTTGTCCTTCCAGCTTCAGCTTGGCTATGTTGGTCCGCGAGGGCCTGTAATCTTCAAGTCCTCCAGATCCACACTGACTGATGATCTCCATCTCTAATTTAGTGTCTGCCAGGGTTCGTGCTGTTTTCTTTGATCTTACGGCAGTCGTGGTCAGACCTGCCAAGAGCATAGGGGGTATCAGATTCTCTTTTTCTCCCCCTGTCAGCGTTGCACTATCTCCTTGCCCACTCTCGCCTGAACGACCTGCGCTCGTTAGAGAGGTCATCACTGCGCTGGCTCTCGACTTCACCACTCTCGGGTTCATGGCTCGACTTCCTGTTTTCCCTTTTAGTCGCTTCAGCCCCTTTCTGGCTCGTCTGACAGGTAATTTCTTTGCAACCTGCTGATCATCGGCACTGTCTTCTGTTACTGACTCGGTCAGAACATCCGACTCCATGGAGTTCACTATTTTCTCCAAGACCTCACGCATGATGGGTTGGTTCAATCCCACCTTCATTATGGACTGCGTCCCATATCGTCGTATCACGTCCCATGATCTTTCCATGAAATTCACTCGGCTCCAGGTTGTCCCTGTCTTGCCTTCTAACTCACTTTGATATCTCTCCCATTCCTCTTCCGGCAGCGTGCTCAGGAAGGATACCCTCATTGATTCTTCGATTTTTCTCCTCCTTGGTGACTCATGGAGCAATTTATGCGGATCCCTGCTTCGGCATTCTCTCGCCTGGCTTATTGGGTCTATCGGGGATAAGTCGGCCGACGCCTCCTTTGTAGGGGACATGAAAGACGATGGCGTCATTAGCAACAGACTCCCATCGACTTCCCCATCGTCGTCTTCACTAAACCGGTATTCTAACAAGCCTCTCTCCAATGCTCCCAGATCTGTCTCACCCGGTTTTCCCGTCTTTCCCTCGATGTCGTCGTCGTCATCGTCCTGATCCATCAATTCATCATCACCTGCACCAGGTTTCGGCCTGGGTCCGGAAGGTCCTTGTTGTGAATCTATGCCCGAGTCCGGCCGAGCCGGTACGGTCATGTCTCCTGCATGATAAAACAACTCATCATTCACCAGGAATTCCACAGACTCCTCGCCATGTGGTGCCAGGTCCTCTACTGTTATATACGAGCCTCCTCTGCTCTCCTTTGCCACTTCCATCATCACTACTTTCACTTCTCCTGACCACTTCAGTCTTGACCAATCGTCTGTGGGAGAATACACTTCGTTCCACATTTCGGCCGAGACCTCTGGTCTCCTGGAAGGTAGTGCCTTGATCTTTTTCCTGCTCCAAGCATCAGGAAATGAGAAGTCAAACGTGTGCGCGGCTGCAACATTCCAGCCGATGAAGCCCGGCTCCATCCCTTCACTCCACTTCAACATTCTCTTCTCTGCGTCGCGAGCTGCTCCGATGCGAGGGGCAATGATGGGAGATGTGACTCCCAACAACATCCTCCTTATCGGTGGATATCGAGGGCATTGGTCCGGCAGCGGCCTGGACCCGGAAAGCCACGCTTGCTGGTTCTCTTTAGCGTGTGCATAGGCCTCTGGTAAGAGTGGCACTCCCATGGCCGCTCCCGTATCCTTCACTACTGGTCTTAAGTTCCAAAGCTTCGGGTTGAACTGGATGTGAGAAAGTTCCTCACGGCCCATTCGGCACTTGAAATGGTTGTTGAAATCCATCAACATCCAACCTGGCTCCGCTATTCTTCCGAACAGCCTATCGTCACTGGCCAGCCCTCTCAACTCCCTCTGTTCTACCCAGTTCAGCACGGAACAGTCCACGACTGAGACCAGGTTGATGTATAACACCGAATTCCTGTATGCCTCGACTTGCAAGTCCGGGAACACGAAAGACATCACCGGTCCATACACCACCGTGACAAATTCCCGCAGTCCGTGAATCAGAGCCAACGGATCGATCCGCATCATGACTGCCAAATCTGTCAGTAAGGGCATGCCACAATATTGCTTGCACTCACTCGCATCCGTCGCCACCTTATCTTCTCCCGTGACGCTTCTGTTCTGCTGTAAAAGATACTGGAGCAGGAGAGTCCTCCAGTCTTTCATCTTCTTGAGCGAGGCGGTTTCCAACTGTGCATTGAACTCACGACTGGGTCCCTGTAGTTGTTCAGGGTAACGTAACAGCACAAGCAAATCACCCAGTCGACCGTAGGTCATGGCAATCAGGGTCAGGAGTCCATCCAATGTCAAATATGCCAACGCTTGGGTGAAGAGATTCGCCGGCCCCTTCACGAAATTTTCGTGACCAAATGTCACGTATAAGGCTAACACCAGGCCAATCGATAACTTCCTGATGTCTCTGACAAAACTCGCGATCAAGTTCCGGGATGCCCTAGGATAGCACGTCGACAGGAAGGATGGCGTCCATCCCACTCCCATTCCACCCAAGATAGCATCCGATCGTTCGTACTGTGCCCTCGTGGCTAGCACGTCAGCTTGGAACTTGTCCAGTGACATCGTGTTTACGTCCTGCATCAGCTTCAACATCATGCCCCCAGCTAACTCCCGGGCATCAAACAAATTTTTCAGATACACATGTATCTCCTTTATCACTGCCGGCGCATGCTCGAACGCGTCCTCACCCAAGGTGCACAGCCTTGGTGACAAGTACAACCATACGTTATTGTGCGGCCTCGTGCGCAAAGCCATTGCCATGAGATCTTCTTCCGCTGATGTCATGTTCTTCCGGACTATCCTGCCCTGCTCATTCTCGGCATGATCCATCTGTCTGAACCAGAGATCATCAGCCACCTGTTGTACTAACAGATGATCGTCATCCACCCCTGGTCTTAACTTCAGCAATCTGGCAAAGTTGGACAGCTCAAACCCCAGAACTTCATCTAGCACCAACCGAGTTGTGCTACAATCTCTGAGCCCTTGTATGGCATTCGAAATGTCAGCCCAAACGGCGGGAAGCTCAGATCGGGACGGGTAGTAATTGTCTGGGTCTACTACTCTGTTCGGGGCAGGAATTATCACGTTGAACCTCCCCTCTGCTATCGTCGTGACCATTGTGTATACAAACTGAAGGGGTTCTGGCAATGCAGCGTACCCTGGTGACAACACAAAGACCACCTTCACCACATTATGGGTGAAACGTTGTTTTGCTGCTGCTTCTACTTCAGCCATCGCCGAGAGCAATGTCATTATCGCCTCCCCTATGACCTCGTTGCTCGGGATCGACCCATCCGTCAGACGTGACAATAAGCCCCTGCTTTGCAGATGATCATTTGAGCCTGCAACCACTATCACCTGCGGCTCCATACTGACTACCCTTCGTACACTTATCATCATGCCGATTGCCTGTCCCCAATCCAATTTAGGTGCCGTGAAGAAAATCACGTCGGGCCAAAAGAGAGAACGGGGCGTATAGAGATAATCGGAACTGGCTACGATCAGATACTTTGCAGCTTTCATCTCTAAGGGATCGTAAGCTGCGAACAGGCCGTCGCCTATTGGGGCCTTCAGTTTCCCATATCTCTGGTCATCTCCATCTACCGTGGTCGTTCGGAGGTAGTCCCTTGAATACTCACCAGGCGTCTGACCAGGTGGTTTAGCGAACTGCCTGTACCTTTTATGGTGCTTGTTGTTGGGCTTGTTCTCTACCTGAAACTTGCCTCTTCGAGCAGGTGGCGTCAATTCCCGGGCTCTCTGTCGGACGTCCGTAAGGGACCGCGTGTTCAAAGGTCCAAAGGTATTGTCCTGAGGCAACCCGTTCAAGTCTGCATGTCGGAGCATAGTCGTAGAGCAGAACTGCTCCTGCTCTGCCAGCAGCCAATCCACACCTGATATCCGATTTAGTCGTCGCGACACCGTGGGGCTTTCTCCGCCAATCATTCTCATCGCGTCCTCCCGACACGTCAGGGTATTCATGTTCAATTTCGTGGACATGTCTGTCTTGTACTGTCCCCAATGACTCGGGTCTGATCGGTTCCAAAGCAGCAGGCTGCCTGGTTCAACTCCCTCCGCAGGCACGGCGCTCGTAGACGGTCCTGCTGCTGAAGCAGGATTTGCCGTGGCGGGCGGATCGTTTCTCCTAGACACGGTCTGGGAGTTATTTCTGTTCTGAACCACTGATCTGCCGAGTCGGCTTTCAAGCGGTTGTGTTCTGGGAGGAGGAGCAGTCCCTAGCCTCTCTCTCACGTTTGAGCTCGGAGCGGTGGGTGCGGCTACAGCCGTCTCCATTGCCAAGGGCCCTAGGCGGTTGACGAGGGATTCGGGCACGCTTGCCCTTATTCTACTTCCTCCAGTCGTTGAGCTGGTCCGAGCCAGAGAACTGGTCGCCCTCGACTCCTGCTCCATTTCCCTTAATTGCGTCTGAAATACATCATTCATCCAGTGTCTCCCTCGTTGGGTGTTGAAATGTATCCCATCTCTGGTAAGCGCAATATGATCAATCAAGCGCAGCGTGTTTTCGAGATCCAGAAGTCGCAACTCGCCAGGGTTGTTTCTCACCAGGTTACGGACCATTTCGTTCCACCGTGTCACGTTGCCATTCATGAAATCTGCCACTGTGGTGCCCACCAGCGGGTTTTGTGGTATCGTGCACAGCACCACAAACCTGGGCCTATACTTCTCTTTCAGTTCATTCAGGAGGCATACCAGCAGAGGCTCCCACTTGCACTCGGGAGTCACTGGGGCTCTCGAGACGTCGTTAGTTCCTAGCATTATCACCAGCGTATCCAGGTGATCCTCGCTTTGGAATTCCATCATCTTGATGACCTGAGCCACTGAAGCTCCTCCAAAAGACAAAGTGGTCGTCTGACCATAGACGAAGATCTCATTCAGATCCCTCACCAAACTGTCTCCTATGATCAGGTGGCGACTCCCTGGGGGAATCACCTGGTCGCTCGTAGCGGGGTTCCAGCTCATATCATTCAGGCAAGCTCGAGGATGCTCCGCAGCTACTTGCATGAACTGGTGCCGTGTCATCAGATTCTTCCTAATATCTACCACGCGGGACTTTTGATAGGTTCTGCCATGCGCAGTCCCCGAGGGCACTATCGTGTGGGGTGCTCGCTCCGAGCTATTAGATGACTGATCACGACGCTGGGAAGGAACGATCCTACCCAATGTCCGTCCAGTGGTTCGGCTGCTCTCATCCATCGTTGCTCTGGCCACTTGGTTGAACGATTCATGGAACTGAGGAGCGAGGTAAGTGTCAGAAGGGTCTGGTATCGTGAACCTTTGACCAGAAGCAGACAGTCGTGTCTGCTGAGGAGCCTCGGGCTCTCTCGATGCACGTAAATCCAGAACCTCGGGCCCTCTCGATACACACAGCTCCTGGGCTGTTGTCCCGGGGCGTGTGTCGTTGGATCCCTCCGAGGATCTCATGCTCGCCAGAACTTTCGGTGACACTTGGCTCACCTTCGCCATATACAGCTCCTTCAGGTGCTTTATCTCATCCTCCTTATAAGCCACCTGTAGATCTTCGTATTTCTTCTTCCATTCGTCTCTTTCTCGAGCTATTGCCCTATACTCCTGGAGTTTGGCACACAGCTCGCTCTGATCTTTCTCCTTCTTTTCCAGCGTCTCGATCGTCTCCGACGTCTGGATCTCTATTTCACTCACCCTCACTTTCTTCGAAGGAGGAGCAGCTGTAGGGGAGTCGACCGAATGTGACGGGCCTGGCCCATCACGTTGTCTCTTCGCTCCGATGAGTGGCTGCGCCGGTTGGACTGGTAAGGGCATCTCACCTAGCCGGTGGTCCCTCTGTTCGCCTAGTCCTGGCTCACTAGCCAGGTCGTGGCCAGACATTTCTCCACGCCTACATCTCATCAGTCGATTTCGACCTCTCTCGGCGGTCCCGGACTCACCGAAGGCCAACATTAACACGAATTCCGTAGGGCGATTCCCTCGACCCTCTCGTCCTAATGCATTGAGGAGCGCGACCACAAACATCGCCAGCCCCGGGTCTTCTCGTGTGAAAACACAATCGATCAGCCGCTGATAGATCTCGTCTAGAGTCGCTCCTAGACTCGCTGAGAGGAATTCCATGAGTTCGTTCGTGTCACCCATTTCTTATCGTGTTGATTCTTGCTGTCGTGTAGTGTCTTCCTGTCTCTTTTGATTCAATGAATTCAATAAACAATTTCTGATCAATCAAGATCTAAAAAACAAGTCGCGACTTAAAACCATCATTTTTGGATACAACATCATTCATCTCCTTAAAACTCTCCATTGAAATTCTCTTCTCAATTCTGATTTAAAAATTTAGCACCAAGGTGGATCGTCCACCTTTATCTTTGTCAGAGTAGCACGAATGAGCGCTGTCACCTTGATGACCTGGAGTACCCCAGGTTTTTTATGACACATCATAACCATCACATGAGACACATCATAACAATAACATAACACATAAACACATAAACATCACACACCTATGCCATCACATAAAAACATAATCCCTAATACTGTACCTAAAACCTAACCTAATCTAAAACTTGACTCTAATTCTTATCGAGTAACTTAATAAAAACCACTTATCGCCGAGCGCAATTCTTAGCATATGCTCAGATAGTATTTTTTATGTAAGTAAACCTCTATGTCAGTCTCTGAAAATATCACATGTACAAGTGCGTACAACTCTCTCGGATGTAGCTTTCCCCTATTAGGATCGTATACTGGCAACGAGAGAGAGGTCACTCCTCTCTCAACCAAAAAATCCCTAAGTCGAGTCAAGGCCAATACCAAGCTCTTTGGATCTACGTGTTGCCTATCAGTGGCCTTGGTAACCAGGAAACACAAATATTTCCCTGGTATCTGTGATGCAACAGGGGGCAACGCTATCATCCCTCCCACACCAGGCCTCTGTTTCCATAAAAACTCGATATTCTTATACTCTCTTTTGAAGTCAGCCGCTAGTGCTGTTTTGAAGCTTACGTCCGCGGTTATCGCTATGGCGCACGTGCGTTCCGTGAGTATGAAATCGCTGTCCGTTATGACGATATTGTTCGAATAATGGTTCGGTAGATCAAAATACGATTCAAAGATTCGTCCAAAAGGTGGTTTTTTAGCATTCTCGCCCTCTGTCTCCAGTTCTCCGGTTTCTCTTGCCGATTTCAATTTTTTTATTATCAGATTTTCGGTGTGGATGAGTCCTACCCCCACTCCCCGGACAAAAATATCCATCGACGTCCCCGTCGATCGCCCAAATCCTAGGAGATTGAGGTTGGATTGTGGAAGACGTAGAGGACCATCTGGGGTGACCCAGTTGGACTTGGTATTGTCATGACTGATGTATTTGATGCCGTCTTTATCGACGTCCTGAATCGTCAGGATCGTCTCTTTTGGATCTGTCGGCAGATCATACAGCCATTCGAGTACGCGCAAGTTCGTTAGTTCTTGCTCATGAGTCTGTTCCGCTTCTGGTTCGAACTCCACTTCCGGTTCTGATCGATCGTCGATCCAATCTTGATCCTTATCGTTCACCAAGTCGATTTCTTCTAGCATCGCCACTTCGTCCAGTCCCACTAGCGAGTCCATGACATCACTCACCACTATTCTGTCTACAACGAAATCCTCGCCGTACGGATTGTATTTCTTCTGGTTTTTTCCTCTCTTGCTTTGGCGTGTTTCCATAGTGAGAGGAAAGTCAGGCTGTATTCCCTTGTCAATTTCAATTTGTTCCGGGCAGTCCCAGTCTTCCTCGGCATAGGGTAGAGTTTCATCGTCCACCTCTACTCGCTCGGTCAACTCGAGATCCAGTGGTAGGTCGCAGTCATCCACCACCTCATTCCCGTCGTTTTTGTCGCGAGTACCCCTTTCATTCACTTCACAAGCAGGATCCACTATCAAATAGTCTCCCTCTTGCATGTCCGCTGGGATGCACCAATCCTCTGACGAGGCCTTGTGTGGTTTGATGTTTTCATAATGAGCTGCTCTTCCAGTGCTCAATCGATAAAAACGACCTCCTTGGTGCACTTCTGTTATCTGAAATGGACCACGCCATTTCTTTAATAATTTCTTGGTTCCCTTTGGTGGAACCACTTCCTGGAACACCCAGACGTAGTCGCCAACTGAGTAGGCCTTCGCATCAGCTGTCCTTTTATCAAACCTCCTTTTTTGTCTAATTTGTGCCTGTTGCGTATTCCTCCTGCATAAGTCATTGAGGTCCTGCTGTCTTCTAATAACATCCCGCACGTACGTTTGCGGTGCTGTCCTCTTCCCCTCATATTCAGGGTAGAAAAACGTCAACGGGAGCGCTTTTTCATGACCCGTTAACATCATGTGCGGACTTATTCCCGTGGTGGAATGCTCCGTGCTGTTGTAAGCACCCAACACTTAGGGCAAGTGCTTGTCCCAGTCATCCGTGTAACGCGAGCAGTAGACTCTCAGCATGGATACCAGTGTGCGGTTTTGCCTCTCGACTAGGCCATTCGTTTGCGGGTGATAAGTGGTCGAGTGTGCCTGCGCTACCTGCGACCTTTTCATCAACTCCTTCGTGAGATCACCCACGAATGCTTTGCCGTTGTCCGATTGGAACGTGATGGGGCAGCCATGCCTCGCTATCCACACATTTATCAAATGATCACATGTTTCTTCCGCCGATGCTGTCATGCAGGGTGCTGCTTCCGCATACTTCGTAAAATGGTCGATCATTACCAGCACCTGATTATAGCCCGTTGCTGTCATGCAGATTTTCTGATGATCAATTTGCACCACTTCGTTGAAACCTGACGACTCTATTGACTGTAGGGGGAACCTTAGTTTCCTGGGATCCTTCGCCTGCTGACATGACAGGCATGCGGCGATCCACTTCTCACAAGCCTTTTTCAATCCCGGCCAATCGAATCGTTTCTGTATCCTGTTATACACTTTGTCCACGCCTTGATGACCCATCTGATCATGTGAGCGAAAGAGCAATTCGGTCTGGTACAACTGTGGTAACACTATTGAATTGTATTTATAGAGGACCTTGTCCTCCTCTTTTTGCTTGCAGGCAACGATTCCGTCCTTATTCAGGTACAACAAGTCGTTTCGCTTCAGGTAGAATTGCTTCAAGATCTTGTAGCTGTCTTCTTCCAAGTCTCCCTTGTCAGGTGCTCCATTCTCGATCCATCTCTTCAGACTACTCGTCATTCTATCATTTTGATGAGCCCTTAGGAGATCCGACAGCCTGTATCTGGCTTTCAAATACGTCTTTACCACGTTCATTTGCCCACTCATTATCTCCGGAGCATGAGCATCGTCCATCAACTTGACACACCATATCTTTTTCAAAGGCGTCGCTTCCTGCACAGATGGTTCCAGATTGGTACGGACGACCGTACCATGTGGCAGCAATCTGGTTGGGCGTTTCGAAACTGCTATCAGCTCGAGCTCGTCTGCGGCATTATCCACCACAGTGCCCTCTTCATCTGAGGTGTATCTGTCCCTGTCTGGATCCTGATGTGTTTCTCGGTCCAGCCCACGCTGCTTCCAGTCTACCAATAAGGAGTGGATTGCGATCTCTGACATATCGGAATTGGAAGTTGTTTCAGATGTGTTGTCCCAGGACTGGGGCCTCGAGTCAACACTTGAGTCGACTGATTTCCCAACATCATATTCCAAGTTGTCTGAGATGTTTCTCGACTCCCCGGACAAAACTCTGTCCATCGGTCGCTTCAGACCCGACTCCCCGGACAAAATTCTGCCCCTAGGTGGTCTCGTCAACCTCTCCCCGGACAAGTCGTCCTGCACGGGCTCAAAGGTGTCGACTCCTCAGACGAGTCGTCCTTGACTGGCTCGAAGGTATCAGACTCCCCGGACATTGTCTCGTCCACGGACGAACAATCTGGGCTCGGCTCGTATTCTTCTTTTGCATCCGTGAAATGCACTCTCCTCGTGAAGCTAGATTTCGACCTGATTCTGACTTCCTCAGTAGTTTGGTTCTGATTCAGTGTTCCATATTCAGTGAACGAAGTTCTCAACAAGACCTCCTTCGGCATCGAGCTCACCAGCTGGTTGACAATTGACCTGCAATCCCGTTCAACGCCTCGGCTGCGAATGGACACTGGCCTCTTCTCTGTTCTCTCGGTGACAGTCAACCGCTTCATGGTCTCCATCCATTCACGATCATGCCTATCCACTTCCCTGTCCATCAAGTCACGGAGCTTTCCCATGACGTCCGGCGCCACGTTCACCGTCCTGTTCAATAGAGCCATGCTGTTTATACCTAATCTGGTAAGTTCTTGCTGCACCAAGTTGGATCGAACTAGCAGATCCAACGGAACGGGCTCGCCTCTGGCTAAAAGCTTTATCTCCGCGGCCGTCTCCACTGGAAGGTCAGGGTGTCCGGGTATTGGATGCCCTGACTTGTCTAACCACCTAGTAAGTGGCAGTTCGTCGTAGGTTTCTTTGTCCAGAAAGGAAAACCCGTCTTTGATCTCTGATTGGTTAGCCTGCTTATCCTCGAGGCGCTCATAAAATTCTGTCTTTTTACTGAGGCTTTCTGCGTTCTGATGCTTGTCACGGGTACGGTGCTCTATGATCATGTGGTATCCATCCAGGCGCACGATCCAACGACCAATATAACTTTGGTCCATCGAATAGGTTTTCAGCCAGGCAAGGGCACGATTATCCACACGTAACTTGAAGGGAGCACTCCGAAAGTAGGCCCTGTATTTTTCCACGAAAGTGATCACCGCAAACATCTCCGCTTTTGGTGCGCCGTACTTCATTTCAGTATCACTCAGGACTTTACTCCCGTAGGCTATCGGACGAAGAACCGTTCTCCCGTTCCACTCCTGCTCCTGGTGAAGTATGCCCGATATCGCAACCACTGATGCATCCGTGTCCAGCACGAACATCCCCTTCTCTGTCGGCATGCCGAGGACCGGTGCCTCGCAAAGTTCACGTTTGATGTTTTCAAATGAAACTTGCGCCTCATCAGTCCAGGTGAACTTTTTGCACTTGTTTCTCATCAACCTCTGCATGGGGTATATTTTGTCAGCATACCCCTTGATGAACTCTCGATAATAATTAGCGAATCCCAAAAAACTCATCAGCTGTGTATCTGTCTTAGGTGCCTTCCAGGTCAGCACCGCTTCAACCGCTTCGGGATCTGGTCTCACTCCATGTTTGTCAACCAGGCGGCCCAGATATTTATGGAATCCCTGAGGATTTCACACTTAGAGGGTTTACATTTCAGACCCGCCTGCTTCATGCAAGAAAACACCTCCTCCAACCTCTCTATGTGGTCCTCTAAGGTTGGTGTTGCAATCACGACATCATCGACATAACACATGATGAGATTCCCGTATTTCTTAGTGACGCTCGTGAGTGCCTGGGCCATCAGTCGCTGGAATGTGGCCGTCGCGTTGCACAATCCGAATGGCATCCTCTTCCACTGGAACAATCCCAGCTCACACGCGAAGCCTGTTTTCTCTCGATCTTGCTTTCTGAGTGGCACTTGTCAGAACGCAGAGCCCAAATCCAACGTCGTGAAGAACTTCGCGTCTCCCAGCTTGGATTGGTTTCTCATCGATGCGGGGAATCGGGTATGCGTCCTTTATAGTCACTGCGTTCAGATAACGGAAATCACAACAAAATCTGAGTTGTCCCCCTTTCTTTTTCGCCATGACCACGCCACAAGCCCATGGGGACTTCGACGGCTCGATCATGTCGTACTCCATTAACATCTCGATCTCCTTCCTACACGCTTCTGACTTGTTTGGAGTCATTCTTCTCGCCCCTTCCCTATGAGGTACCGAGCCCTCTTCTATCTCAATCTCGTGTTCTACAAAATTACTTATGCTTCGAAAAAACGTCTGCGTTCCGATTTAGCACCGCTCTGAGCGAATCTCGTTCTTTGTCCCTTCAGATGTTCTATCTCAGGTAGGACAGGTTTATTCGCTGCTAACTCTGCTTCCGTCGGCCTCTCAGGAAAGTTGGAACAACTAGACAGCCCATCATCTGTCTCCGACTTCATTGAAAACAATTTCCTAGAAGATTTCAATTCATTCACTCTCCTCATTATACATTCTTGGTTCGCATGCAATGGACATTTAGTTACATCAAACTTTTTCAAGTTCTCCACACTCTGAAAGTCTGTGTTCAGAGGCAAAGCGTAGCCAAGTTTCTTTCCCCTCTGTATTGTCACTGTTGTTGCTTCTGTGTTCAATAACACACTCACACATAGTCCGCTCTGAGTGAGTGAGAAGCTTCTTCCTAAAATAACCGAGCTTTTACTGTTTGGATTTGGTACCAGACACACCTGTCTGTCATTGCTGAGTTCATTCAAGTTCCTCATCCTAAACGTCGCTACTACGGCTTGGTTTGGTTTTAATCTAACTTTTCGATCCAGAAAAATCGGCACCTTGGCCTGGTTAATTAAGATCTTATTAAGGGGTCTCTTTTCATACTTTCTCTCAGGATCCTTGATCCTAATCAACCCGTCATTGAGATCGATCGTGACGTCAAAATTGCGAACGAAATCCCTTCCTAAGATGAACTGATCGGATTCGTCCAAATTCTCCACTACTAGGAAGCTCATCCAAAGATGTCTTCCTCCGAGCTGCAGTGAAATGATCGGGGCTCGTCCACTCACATAGATCGCTCCCTGATTGGCCGCTGTCAACCTGATGTTTGTCGGTATGAGATCCGACCTCTCGAAACCCATGTCGGTCCAAGTTTTGACTGGCATGACACTAACCACTGCTCATGTGTCTAGCAGTCCCTTTACTGAAATTTGTCTGCCTTGCACGTCCAGAACGTGTGCGGCCAGATCGGCCTCGCAACCTATATGCACCGCATCTTGTTCGAGCATCGCGTTGTGTTCAATCCGTCTAACCTTCAGCTCCTCTTGACCAATGTATATCCGGCCAATCTGATCATTCGCATCAGTTATGTGAGCTTTCGTGTAGATATTGATGCCATCCACATTCATTAGGATCGGTCAAGGGCCATGGACATCGATATAATGTCCGTCCACTTTCATCAGCCTCGGACCTCCCGTTGTGAGCAGCGCTCGCACTGCCCTGGAGTCCAGTTTGGGATCTTTCTCCTTCAGGTAGTCGGCATAGATGTCCAGGTGGACTAGTGTAATCTCGGATGGTTCACTCAAGTTATTGACCACCTGGTGCCCTGCGACTGAGATGATGGACATTATTTTGGTCCCCTCCTTCGTCATGCCGAAAGTCTTACCAGATATAACGTTCAGTTTTAGTCCCTGTTTCCTGGGTTCCTTTTTGTCTTCTACTTTTGTCGTTTTACCCAGAACATTAAAACTTTCCCGAAGATCTGTGCTCTCCAGCTCCGACCTTACCCATTGCTCCACTTCGTGGCTAGGTCCTGTTTGACATTCTGCAGCGCTGTCCTTGCCGCCAGGCCGTAATCCACCTTGAGTGGGCTAGACTACTCTGCTTCGAGGTTCGAGGCTACCACCTCGTCAGGCCATGTCTTAACCTTTTTGGTCGTGAAGGTGCTCGGTGTCGTCTCCTTTCTTCGAGATTCAGCCTCGTTCATCAGACGTGCTCGACTGGCCTTGACACCCGAAAGCGCCTCTTCATGGCGGGGATGTTTCGCGTCTGCTACTGCATCCCAAAATTGAGTACAATCCGACTTGAAGTGTCCCTCCAAATTACAGAAGAAACACCTCGGACCATATTTCATGATGAGCCCTCTGACGTACTCTTCATGATCCTCGTCGGTCGCGTCGGCGTCCTCGAGAAAGTAGCCTATGGCCTTCATGTTCTGTTTGTATGCAGAACACGCGGAAACGTGATGGTCCATCGAACCACAATTCGCACACGACCTCCTCTTATCCATGTCATCGCGAGGTTTGTACCAACTGGAATTCGCACCAGTGTTTGTCCCGCTATAGTTGCCATAATTGCTGTAACGGTTTTGCGCCCTCGGTTTTATGAGTAAATACTCGCGTGAATTCATACGCAAGTCGTCGGGCGTGGGTACCTGGTCAAGCGACAGGGTGAAGTGAGTGGCCAACATCGTCTTCAACTCCTCACTCCTTACTCCGTCCATGAACTTCGAAGCAATCGCCAAGTTTCGCTCGGATATTTTCTCATCTGGGTTGCTTCTCCTCCTAAGCAATTCAAGGTCGTCCAAAAATTTATCTATGGATTCGTCCTCTCTTTGACGCCTCTTCTCGAACTTCACCATAGCCTGGTGCCCTTGTACTCCAGAGCCGAAACGATTCAGCAGGATATCGAATATCTTGCGAGCGCTGTCTCTCTCATTGGCTCTTTTCGCCATAACACAACTTAATGCAGTACCCTCCAGATTGCTCGTCAGCGCGCTGCACTCTTGTTTCTTGGAGAGATTCTCTTCCTCAAAGTGTAATTTCATCACCTCTATCCAAGTATCAATGCAGCCGTCTGACTCGTCTTTATATGACTTCGGCTTTTTCAGTGTCCTTCTTGACCTCTCTCCTCTCTCGGTTGACTTCGAGAGCTTGGTGATGAATGTTTCGAGAGATCTGTTCAGAGGCTCAAACATCGAGGCATACATCGTTGTGTCCTGTGAGACTGTAGTCAGATCTTCTTTCGTGGCTAGGTCCTTTTTGACATTCTGCAGCGCTGTCCTTGCCGCCAGGCCGTAATCCACCTTGAGTGGGCTAGACTACTCTGCTTCGAGGTTCGAGGCTACCACCTCGTCAGGCCATGTCTTAACCTTTTTGGTCGTGAAGGTGCTCGGTGTCGTCTCCTTTCTTCGAGATTCAGCCTCGTTCATCAGACGTGCTCGACTGGCCTTGAAACCCGAAAGCGCCTCTTCATGGCGGGGATGTTTCGCGTCTGCTACTGCATCCCAAAATTGAGTACAATCCGACTTGAAGTGTCCCTCCAAATTACAGAAGAAACACCTCGGACCATATTTCATGATGAGCCCTCTGACGTACTCTTCATGATCCTCGTCGGTCGCGTCGGCGTCCTCGAGAAAGTAGCCTATGGCCTTCATGTTCTGTTTGTATGCAGAACACGCGGAAACGTGATGGTCCATCGAACCACAATTCGCACACGACCTCCTCTTATCCATGTCATCGCGAGGTTTGTACCAACTGGAATTCGCACCAGTGTTTGTCCCGCTATAGTTGCCATAATTGCTGTAACGGTTTTGCGCCCTCGGTTTTATGAGTAAATACTCGCGTGACTTCATACGCAAGTCGTCGGGCGTGGGTACCTGGTCAAGCGACAGGGTGAAGTGAGTGGCCAACATCGTCTTCAACTCCTCACTCCTTACTCCGTCCATGAACTTCGAAGCAATCGCCAAGTTTCGCTCGGATATTTTCTCATCTGGGTTGCTTCTCCTCCTAAGCAATTCAAGGTCGTCCAAAAATTTATCTATGGATTCGTCCTCTCTTTGACGCCTCTTCTCGAACTTCACCATAGCCTGGTGCCCTTGTACTCCAGAGCCGAAACGATTCAGCAGGATATCGAATATCTTGCGAGCGCTGTCTCTCTCATTGGCTCTTTTCGCCATAACACAACTTAATGCAGTACCCTCCAGATTGCTCGTCAGCGCGCTGCACTCTTGTTTCTTGGAGAGATTCTCTTCCTCAAAGTGTAATTTCATCACCTCTATCCAAGTATCAATGCAGCCGTCTGACTCGTCTTTATATGACTTCGGCTTTTTCAGTGTCCTTCTTGACCTCTCTCCTCTCTCGGTTGACTTCGAGAGCTTGGTGATGAATGTTTCGAGAGATCTGTTCAGAGGCTCAAACATCGAGGCATACATCGTTGTGTCCTGTGAGACCGTAGTCAGATCTGGTACTGAACTGACTTGTGGCACAGTTGACAACCTTGTCTCCGGGGTGGCATCTGCCTCCGGCGGAACTGGATTCGTCCAGCCAGGCCTCGACGGGGCTGCCCTTGGCCGCTCCTTGTTTCTGGATTCGTAGTTCGTTCTCGAGCCTTGCTGGGCTCTGGCATTGCTGCCCAAACCATCTCCATCATTTGCATGGCGTGAGCGCTCCCTTAGATAACTTACGATAAAAAAAACGATCTCAGACAAAATTAGCTGCGTTTAACAATTGAACACTCAATAATAATGATAAGCTACCCCTAATAACCGGCATCCCTGGTTAGAAGATTGTAGACTCACAAAAACATAGGTTTAACTACTGATGGCTATCTAGTTAAATCTCAAATACTTAAGTTCAGAATTTCGGCGGCGCTAGCAGTGAGATTCTTCTAAGTAACCTCTTAAAAACTTTGTGCGCACTTACCATGTAATGAGCTGTTTAGTGTTTAAGTTAGAATGCGCTTCTTGATGTGCATAAATAAGTAACTGTGTAATGCGTTGGCGTAACTTGAACATGAACCTAGCTACAGTTTTGAGTGACCCGAGGGCTCAAACTTTGTAACAAACTCAGTCGATGCCAGAATAATCACACAAGGTACTCGTTTGGAGTCCGATGAAAGTGTTAATTTTTGAAGTTGTAAAGTCTGTGCATAAATCTGCCACTCAAGGAGGCAATTGAAACACCGCCTAGATTGTTAAGTGAGCAAAAAAACCGCCGTCAATTGCGAGAAAGACTAAGAAAAAACTACGAATTAGGGCCGTCAATCAGAACCATTTTGAGTGCAAAGCAATCTGAAAGATTTCGATTTTCAAACAAAAGATTAGCCGTGCGTATCTCTGGCGGTAACTTTAGTAAGTTTTTGGCCCAAGGAGTATAAACATGCTTCCAATTGAACTTCATAACTAGTCATGTAGCATATTTCTTCCATGCTGTAGTTGATTGAGCTGGCCGCTACAAAAAAAATTCTCTTTGTTTCTGAAATATTAAAATCAGCAAAAGCTCTTAAAACCACCGAGAAAACTTACGATAAAAAAGACAATCTCAGACAAATTTAGTTGCCGATAACTATTGCACACGATGTATTTAAATTGCAGATAACTGAGTTCAGTATTCCGGCGGCCCTAAAACTGAGAGTCTTCTAACTAACCTCTTAAATAATTTGTGCACACTTACCAAGGAACGAGCTGGTTAGTGTTTAAGTTGGAATGTGCACGCAAGGTACTTATCTGGAGTCCGATGAAAATGTTTGTTTTTTGGGGTTTTCAAGTCTGCGCATAAATCAGTCACTGAAACAGGCAATTGAAACCACGCCTAGAATTTTAATTGAGCAAAAAAAAACGCCGTCAGTTGCGAGAAAGACTAAGAAAAAACTACGAATTGGGGCCGTCAATCAAAACCATTTGAGTGCAATGAAACCTGTATATTTTCAATTTTTTAACAAAGGGTCAGCCATGTGCGTAACTTTGGCGGTAGTTTTAGGAAGTTTTTAGCCCAAGGTATAAAAATGCACTTAAATAAGGTTCATGATTTGGGTATACACACATTTAATTGTAGAAAATTAAATGTGCCCAGAAAGCTAAAATAGAAAGAAAGTGTGAGGAATGCCGCAACTGGTATCATATTAAATGCGGAGTTGTATCAGAATTGGTTTACAGATGCTGAAACCGTCTGATTCTGAAAACTATGAGTTGCCAGATACGAAAATGAGACAAAAGCTAAAGGTTTCCGCTAGGTTAGTGAAGTATTAACGATGGTCAAAGATGACCCTAAGAAACTGATTCAAGCCGCCAATTGAAATCATCATCACTAGCCTCCAAGAGAATTTTTTCGTGTTGCTTAGTTGTTCCATGCTGTCATGGATTGAGCTGGCTGCTACAAAGGAAACAGTTTTGTTCTTACATGGTCAAACCAGCAAAAAGATCATTAAACGACTGCAGATAACTTACGATAAAAAACAATCTCAGACAAAATTAGCTCCGTTTAACAATTGAACACTCAATAACAATGATAGGCTACCCCTAATAACCGGCATCCCTGGTTAGAAGATTAGAGACTCACAAAAACATAGGTTTAACTATTGATGGCTATCTAGTTAAATCTCAAATACTTAAGTTCAGAATTTCGGCGGCGCTAGCAGTGAGATTCTTCTAAGTAACCTCTTAAAAACTTTGTGCGCACTTACCATGTAATGAGCTGTTTAGTGTTGAAGTTAGAATGCGCTTCTTGATGTGCATAAATAAGTAACTGTGTAATGCGTTGACGTAACTTGAACATGAACCTAGCTACAGTTTTGAGTGACCCGAGGGCTCAAGTTTTGTAACAAACTCAGTCGATGCCAGAATAATCTCACAAGGTACTCGTTTGGAGTCCGATGAAAATGTTAATTTTTGAAGTTTTAAAGTCTGTGCATAAATCTGCCACTCAAGGAGGCAATTGAAACACCGCCTAGATTGTTAAGTGAGCAAAAAAACCGCCGTCAATTGCGAGAAAGACTAAGAAAAAACTACGAATTAGGGCCGTCAATCAGAACCATTTTGAGTGCAAAGCAATCTGAAAGATTTCGATTTTCAAACAAAAGATTAGCCGTGCGTATCTCTGGCGGTAACTTTAGTAAGTTTTTGGCCCAAGGAGTATAAACATGCTTCCAATTGAACTTCATAACTAGTCATGTAGCATATTTCTTCCATGCTGTAGTTGATTGAGCTGGCCGCTACAAAAAAAATTCTCTTTGTTTCTGAAATATTAAAATCAGCAAAAGCTCATAAAACCACCGAGAAAACTTACGATAAAAAACACAATCTCAGACAAATTTAGTTGCCGATAACTATTGCACACGATGTATTTAAATTGCAGATAACTGAGTTCAGTATGCCGGCGGCCCTAAAACTGAGAGTCTTCTAACTAACCTCTTAAATAATTTGTGCACACTTACCAAGGAACGAGCTGGTTAGTGTTTAAGTTGGAATGTGCACGCAAGGTACTTATCTGGAGTCCGATGAAAATGTTTGTTTTTTGGGGTTTTCAAGTCTGCGCATAAATCAGTCACTGAAACAGGCAATTGAAACCACGCCTAGAATGTTAATTGAGCAAGAAAAAACGCCGTCAGTTGCGAGAAAGACTAAGAAAAAACTACGAATTGGGGCCGTCAATCAAAACCATTTGAGTGCAATGAAACCTGTATATTTTCAATTTTTTAACAAAGAGTCAGCCATGTGCGTAACTTTGGCGGTAGTTTTAGGAAGTTTTTAGCCCAAGGTATAAAAATGCACTTAAATAAGGTTCATGATTTGGGTATACACACATTTAATTGTAGAAAATTAAATGTGCCCAGAAAGCTAAAATAGAAAGCTAAAATAGATTTTCAATCCCGGCCAATCGAATCGTTTCTGTATCCTGTTATACACTTTGTCCACGCCTTGATGACCCATCTGATCATGTGAGCGAAAGAGCAATTCGGTCTGGTACAACTGTGGTAACACTATTGAATTGTATTTATAGAGGACCTTGTCCTCCTCTTTTTGCTTGCAGGCAACGATTCCGTCCTTATTCAGGTACAACAAGTCGTTTCGCTTCAGGTAGAATTGCTTCAAGATCTTGTAGCTGTCTTCTTCCAAGTCTCCCTTGTCAGGTGCTCCATTCTCGATCCATCTCTTCAGACTACTCGTCATTCTATCATTTTGATGAGCCCTTAGGAGATCCGACAGCCTGTATCTGGCTTTCAAATACGTCTTTACCACGTTCATTTGCCCACTCATTATCTCCGGAGCATGAGCATCGTCCATCAACTTGACACACCATATCTTTTTCAAAGGCGTCGCTTCCTGCACAGATGGTTCCAGATTGGTACGGACGACCGTACCATGTGGCAGCAATCTGGTTGGGCGTTTCGAAACTGCTATCAGCTCGAGCTCGTCTGCGGCATTATCCACCACAGTGCCCTCTTCATCTGAGGTGTATCTGTCCCTGTCTGGATCCTGATGTGTTTCTCGGTCCAGCCCACGCTGCTTCCAGTCTACCAATAAGGAGTGGATTGCGATCTCTGACATATCGGAATTGGAAGTTGTTTCAGATGTGTTGTCCCAGGACTGGGGCCTCGAGTCAACACTTGAGTCGACTGATTTCCCAACATCATATTCCAAGTTGTCTGAGATGTTTCTCGACTCCCCGGACAAAAATCTGTCCATCGGTCGCTTCAGACCCGACTCCCCGGACAAAATTCTGCCCCTAGGTGGTCTCGTCAACCTCTCCCCGGACAAGTCGTCCTGCACGGGCTCAAAGGTGTCGACTCCTCAGACGAGTCGTCCTTGACTGGCTCGAAGGTATCAGACTCCCCGGACATTGTCTCGTCCACGGACGAACAATCTGGGCTCGGCTCGTATTCTTCTTTTGCATCCGTGAAATGCACTCTCCTCGTGAAGCTAGATTTCGACCTGATTCTGACTTCCTCAGTAGTTTGGTTCTGATTCAGTGTTCCATATTCAGTGAACGAAGTTCTCAACAAGACCTCCTTCGGCATCGAGCTCACCAGCTGGTTGACAATTGACCTGCAATCCCGTTCAACGCCTCGGCTGCGAATGGACACTGGCCTCTTCTCTGTTCTCTCGGTGACAGTCAACCGCTTCATGGTCTCCATCCATTCACGATCATGCCTATCCACTTCCCTGTCCATCAAGTCACGGAGCTTTCCCATGACGTCCGGCGCCACGTTCACCGTCCTGTTCAATAGAGCCATGCTGTTTATACCTAATCTGGTAAGTTCTTGCTGCACCAAGTTGGATCGAACTAGCAGATCCAACGGAACGGGCTCGCCTCTGGCTAAAAGCTTTATCTCCGCGGCCGTCTCCACTGGAAGGTCAGGGTGTCCGGGTATTGGATGCCCTGACTTGTCTAACCACCTAGTAAGTGGCAGTTCGTCGTAGGTTTCTTTGTCCAGAAAGGAAAACCCGTCTTTGATCTCTGATTGGTTAGCCTGCTTATCCTCGAGGCGCTCATAAAATTCTGTCTTTTTACTGAGGCTTTCTGCGTTCTGATGCTTGTCACGGGTACGGTGCTCTATGATCATGTGGTATCCATCCAGGCGCACGATCCAACGACCAATATAACTTTGGTCCATCGAATAGGTTTTCAGCCAGGCAAGGGCACGATTATCCACACGTAACTTGAAGGGAGCACTCCGAAAGTAGGCCCTGTATTTTTCCACGAAAGTGATCACCGCAAACATCTCCGCTTTTGGTGCGCCGTACTTCATTTCAGTATCACTCAGGACTTTACTCCCGTAGGCTATCGGACGAAGAACCGTTCTCCCGTTCCACTCCTGCTCCTGGTGAAGTATGCCCGATATCGCAACCACTGATGCATCCGTGTCCAGCACGAACATCCCCTTCTCTGTCGGCATGCCGAGGACCGGTGCCTCGCAAAGTTCACGTTTGATGTTTTCAAATGAAACTTGCGCCTCATCAGTCCAGGTGAACTTTTTGCACTTGTTTCTCATCAACCTCTGCATGGGGTATATTTTGTCAGCATACCCCTTGATGAACTCTCGATAATAATTAGCGAATCCCAAAAAACTCATCAGCTGTGTATCTGTCTTAGGTGCCTTCCAGGTCAGCACCGCTTCAACCGCTTCGGGATCTGGTCTCACTCCATGTTTGTCAACCAGGCGGCCCAGATATTTATGGAATCCCTGAGGATTTCACACTTAGAGGGTTTACACTTCAGACCCGCCTGCTTCATGCAAGAAAACACCTCCTCCAACCTCTCTATGTGGTCCTCTAAGGTTGGTGTTGCAATCACGACATCATCGACATAACACATGATGAGATTCCCGTATTTCTTAGTGACGCTCGTGAGTGCCTGGGCCATCAGTCGCTGGAATGTGGCCGTCGCGTTGCACAATCCGAATGGCATCCTCTTCCACTGGAACAATCCCAGCTCACACGCGAAGCCTGTTTTCTCTCGATCTTGCTTTCTGAGTGGCACTTGTCAGAACGCAGAGCCCAAATCCAACGTCGTGAAGAACTTCGCGTCTCCCAGCTTGGATTGGTTTCTCATCGATGCGGGGAATCGGGTATGCGTCCTTTATAGTCACTGCGTTCAGATAACGGAAATCACAACAAAATCTGAGTTGTCCCCCTTTCTTTTTCGCCATGACCACGCCACAAGCCCATGGGGACTTCGACGGCTCGATCATGTCGTACTCCATTAACATCTCGATCTCCTTCCTACACGCTTCTGACTTGTTTGGAGTCATTCTTCTCGCCCCTTCCCTATGAGGTACCGAGCCCTCTTCTATCTCAATCTCGTGTTCTACAAAATTACTTATGCTTCGAAAAAACGTCTGCGTTCCGATTTAGCACCGCTCTGAGCGAATCTCGTTCTTTGTCCCTTCAGATGTTCTATCTCAGGTAGGACAGGTTTATTCGCTGCTAACTCTGCTTCCGTCGGCCTCTCAGGAAAGTTGGAACAACTAGACAGCCCATCATCTGTCTCCGACTTCATTGAAAACAATTTCCTAGAAGATTTCAATTCATTCACTCTCCTCATTATACATTCTTGGTTCGCATGCAATGGACATTTAGTTACATCAAACTTTTTCAAGTTCTCCACACTCTGAAAGTCTGTGTTCAGAGGCAAAGCGTAGCCAAGTTTCTTTCCCCTCTGTATTGTCACTGTTGTTGCTTCTGTGTTCAATAACACACTCACACATAGTCCGCTCTGAGTGAGTGAGAAGCTTCTTCCTAAAATAACCGAGCTTTTACTGTTTGGATTTGGTACCAGACACACCTGTCTGTCATTGCTGAGTTCATTCAAGTTCCTCATCCTAAACGTCGCTACTACGGCTTGGTTTGGTTTTAATCTAACTTTTCGATCCAGAAAAATCGGCACCTTGGCCTGGTTAATTAAGATCTTATTAAGGGGTCTCTTTTCATACTTTCTCTCAGGATCCTTGATCCTAATCAACCCGTCATTGAGATCGATCGTGACGTCAAAATTGCGAACGAAATCCCTTCCTAAGATGAACTGATCGGATTCGTCCAAATTCTCCACTACTAGGAAGCTCATCCAAAGATGTCTTCCTCCGAGCTGCAGTGAAATGATCGGGGCTCGTCCACTCACATAGATCGCTCCCTGATTGGCCGCTGTCAACCTGATGTTTGTCGGTATGAGATCCGACCTCTCGAAACCCATGTCGGTCCAAGTTTTGACTGGCATGACACTAACCACTGCTCATGTGTCTAGCAGTCCCTTTACTGAAATTTGTCTGCCTTGCACGTCCAGAACGTGTGCGGCCAGATCGGCCTCGCAACCTATATGCACCGCATCTTGTTCGAGCATCGCGTTGTGTTCAATCCGTCTAACCTTCAGCTCCTCTTGACCAATGTATATCCGGCCAATCTGATCATTCGCATCAGTTATGTGAGCTTTCGTGTAGATATTGATGCCATCCACATTCATTAGGATCGGTCAAGGGCCATGGACATCGATATAATGTCCGTCCACTTTCATCAGCCTCGGACCTCCCGTTGTGAGCAGCGCTCGCACTGCCCTGGAGTCCAGTTTGGGATCTTTCTCCTTCAGGTAGTCGGCATAGATGTCCAGGTGGACTAGTGTAATCTCGGATGGTTCACTCAAGTTATTGACCACCTGGTGCCCTGCGACTGAGATGATGGACATTATTTTGGTCCCCTCCTTCGTCATGCCGAAAGTCTTACCAGATATAACGTTCAGTTTTAGTCCCTGTTTCCTGGGTTCCTTTTTGTCTTCTACTTTTGTCGTTTTACCCAGAACATTAAAACTTTCCCGAAGATCTGTGCTCTCCAGCTCCGACCTTACCCATTGCTCCACTTCGTGGCTAGGTCCTGTTTGACATTCTGCAGCGCTGTCCTTGCCGCCAGGCCGTAATCCACCTTGAGTGGGCTAGACTACTCTGCTTCGAGGTTCGAGGCTACCACCTCGTCAGGCCATGTCTTAACCTTTTTGGTCGTGAAGGTGCTCGGTGTCGTCTCCTTTCTTCGAGATTCAGCCTCGTTCATCAGACGTGCTCGACTGGCCTTGACACCCGAAAGCGCCTCTTCATGGCGGGGATGTTTCGCGTCTGCTACTGCATCCCAAAATTGAGTACAATCCGACTTGAAGTGTCCCTCCAAATTACAGAAGAAACACCTCGGACCATATTTCATGATGAGCCCTCTGACGTACTCTTCATGATCCTCGTCGGTCGCGTCGGCGTCCTCGAGAAAGTAGCCTATGGCCTTCATGTTCTGTTTGTATGCAGAACACGCGGAAACGTGATGGTCCATCGAACCACAATTCGCACACGACCTCCTCTTATCCATGTCATCGCGAGGTTTGTACCAACTGGAATTCGCACCAGTGTTTGTCCCGCTATAGTTGCCATAATTGCTGTAACGGTTTTGCGCCCTCGGTTTTATGAGTAAATACTCGCGTGAATTCATACGCAAGTCGTCGGGCGTGGGTACCTGGTCAAGCGACAGGGTGAAGTGAGTGGCCAACATCGTCTTCAACTCCTCACTCCTTACTCCGTCCATGAACTTCGAAGCAATCGCCAAGTTTCGCTCGGATATTTTCTCATCTGGGTTGCTTCTCCTCCTAAGCAATTCAAGGTCGTCCAAAAATTTATCTATGGATTCGTCCTCTCTTTGACGCCTCTTCTCGAACTTCACCATAGCCTGGTGCCCTTGTACTCCAGAGCCGAAACGATTCAGCAGGATATCGAATATCTTGCGAGCGCTGTCTCTCTCATTGGCTCTTTTCGCCATAACACAACTTAATGCAGTACCCTCCAGATTGCTCGTCAGCGCGCTGCACTCTTGTTTCTTGGAGAGATTCTCTTCCTCAAAGTGTAATTTCATCACCTCTATCCAAGTATCAATGCAGCCGTCTGACTCGTCTTTATATGACTTCGGCTTTTTCAGTGTCCTTCTTGACCTCTCTCCTCTCTCGGTTGACTTCGAGAGCTTGGTGATGAATGTTTCGAGAGATCTGTTCAGAGGCTCAAACATCGAGGCATACATCGTTGTGTCCTGTGAGACTGTAGTCAGATCTTCTTTCGTGGCTAGGTCCTTTTTGACATTCTGCAGCGCTGTCCTTGCCGCCAGGCCGTAATCCACCTTGAGTGGGCTAGACTACTCTGCTTCGAGGTTCGAGGCTACCACCTCGTCAGGCCATGTCTTAACCTTTTTGGTCGTGAAGGTGCTCGGTGTCGTCTCCTTTCTTCGAGATTCAGCCTCGTTCATCAGACGTGCTCGACTGGCCTTGAAACCCGAAAGCGCCTCTTCATGGCGGGGATGTTTCGCGTCTGCTACTGCATCCCAAAATTGAGTACAATCCGACTTGAAGTGTCCCTCCAAATTACAGAAGAAACACCTCGGACCATATTTCATGATGAGCCCTCTGACGTACTCTTCATGATCCTCGTCGGTCGCGTCGGCGTCCTCGAGAAAGTAGCCTATGGCCTTCATGTTCTGTTTGTATGCAGAACACGCGGAAACGTGATGGTCCATCGAACCACAATTCGCACACGACCTCCTCTTATCCATGTCATCGCGAGGTTTGTACCAACTGGAATTCGCACCAGTGTTTGTCCCGCTATAGTTGCCATAATTGCTGTAACGGTTTTGCGCCCTCGGTTTTATGAGTAAATACTCGCGTGACTTCATACGCAAGTCGTCGGGCGTGGGTACCTGGTCAAGCGACAGGGTGAAGTGAGTGGCCAACATCGTCTTCAACTCCTCGCTCCTTACTCCGTCCATGAACTTCGAAGCAATCGCCAAGTTTCGCTCGGATATTTTCTCATCTGGGTTGCTTCTCCTCCTAAGCAATTCAAGGTCGTCCAAAAATTTATCTATGGATTCGTCCTCTCTTTGACGCCTCTTCTCGAACTTCACCATAGCCTGGTGCCCTTGTACTCCAGAGCCGAAACGATTCAGCAGGATATCGAATATCTTGCGAGCGCTGTCTCTCTCATTGGCTCTTTTCGCCATAACACAACTTAATGCAGTACCCTCCAGATTGCTCGTCAGCGCGCTGCACTCTTGTTTCTTGGAGAGATTCTCTTCCTCAAAGTGTAATTTCATCACCTCTATCCAAGTATCAATGCAGCCGTCTGACTCGTCTTTATATGACTTCGGCTTTTTCAGTGTCCTTCTTGACCTCTCTCCTCTCTCGGTTGACTTCGAGAGCTTGGTGATGAATGTTTCGAGAGATCTGTTCAGAGGCTCAAACATCGAGGCATACATCGTTGTGTCCTGTGAGACCGTAGTCAGATCTGGTACTGAACTGACTTGTGGCACAGTTGACAACCTTGTCTCCGGGGTGGCATCTGCCTCCGGCGGAACTGGATTCGTCCAGCCAGGCCTCGACGGGGCTGCCCTTGGCCGCTCCTTGTTTCTGGATTCGTAGTTCGTTCTCGAGCCTTGCTGGGCTCTGGCATTGCTGCCCAAACCATCTCCATCATTTGCATGGCGTGAGCGCTCCCTTAGATAACTTACGATAAAAAAAACGATCTCAGACAAAATTAGCTGCGTTTAACAATTGAACACTCAATAATAATGATAAGCTACCCCTAATAACCGGCATCCCTGGTTAGAAGATTGTAGACTCACAAAAACATAGGTTTAACTACTGATGGCTATCTAGTTAAATCTCAAATACTTAAGTTCAGAATTTCGGCGGCGCTAGCAGTGAGATTCTTCTAAGTAACCTCTTAAAAACTTTGTGCGCACTTACCATGTAATGAGCTGTTTAGTGTTTAAGTTAGAATGCGCTTCTTGATGTGCATAAATAAGTAACTGTGTAATGCGTTGGCGTAACTTGAACATGAACCTAGCTACAGTTTTGAGTGACCCGAGGGCTCAAACTTTGTAACAAACTCAGTCGATGCCAGAATAATCACACAAGGTACTCGTTTGGAGTCCGATGAAAGTGTTAATTTTTGAAGTTGTAAAGTCTGTGCATAAATCTGCCACTCAAGGAGGCAATTGAAACACCGCCTAGATTGTTAAGTGAGCAAAAAAACCGCCGTCAATTGCGAGAAAGACTAAGAAAAAACTACGAATTAGGGCCGTCAATCAGAACCATTTTGAGTGCAAAGCAATCTGAAAGATTTCGATTTTCAAACAAAAGATTAGCCGTGCGTATCTCTGGCGGTAACTTTAGTAAGTTTTTGGCCCAAGGAGTATAAACATGCTTCCAATTGAACTTCATAACTAGTCATGTAGCATATTTCTTCCATGCTGTAGTTGATTGAGCTGGCCGCTACAAAAAAAATTCTCTTTGTTTCTGAAATATTAAAATCAGCAAAAGCTCATAAAACCACCGAGAAAACTTACGATAAAAAAGACAATCTCAGACAAATTTAGTTGCCGATAACTATTGCACACGATGTATTTAAATTGCAGATAACTGAGTTCAGTATTCCGGCGGCCCTAAAACTGAGAGTCTTCTAACTAACCTCTTAAATAATTTGTGCACACTTACCAAGGAACGAGCTGGTTAGTGTTTAAGTTGGAATGTGCACGCAAGGTACTTATCTGGAGTCCGATGAAAATGTTTGTTTTTTGGGGTTTTCAAGTCTGCGCATAAATCAGTCACTGAAACAGGCAATTGAAACCACGCCTAGAATTTTAATTGAGCAAAAAAAAACGCCGTCAGTTGCGAGAAAGACTAAGAAAAAACTACGAATTGGGGCCGTCAATCAAAACCATTTGAGTGCAATGAAACCTGTATATTTTCAATTTTTTAACAAAGGGTCAGCCATGTGCGTAACTTTGGCGGTAGTTTTAGGAAGTTTTTAGCCCAAGGTATAAAAATGCACTTAAATAAGGTTCATGATTTGGGTATACACACATTTAATTGTAGAAAATTAAATGTGCCCAGAAAGCTAAAATAGAAAGAAAGTGTGAGGAATGCCGCAACTGGTATCATATTAAATGCGGAGTTGTATCAGAATTGGTTTACAGATGCTGAAACCGTCTGATTCTGAAAACTATGAGTTGCCAGATACGAAAATGAGACAAAAGCTAAAGGTTTCCGCTAGGTTAGTGAAGTATTAACGATGGTCAAAGATGACCCTAAGAAACTGATTCAAGCCGCCAATTGAAATCATCATCACTAGCCTCCAAGAGAATTTTTTCGTGTTGCTTAGTTGTTCCATGCTGTCATGGATTGAGCTGGCTGCTACAAAGGAAACAGTTTTGTTCTTACATGGTCAAACCAGCAAAAAGATCATTAAACGACTGCAGATAACTTACGATAAAAAACAATCTCAGACAAAATTAGCTGCGTTTAACAATTGAACACTCAATAACAATGATAGGCTACCCCTAATAACCGGCATCCCTGGTTAGAAGATTAGAGACTCACAAAAACATAGGTTTAACTATTGATGGCTATCTAGTTAAATCTCAAATACTTAAGTTCAGAATTTCGGCGGCGCTAGCAGTGAGATTCTTCTAAGTAACCTCTTAAAAACTTTGTGCGCACTTACCATGTAATGAGCTGTTTAGTGTTGAAGTTAGAATGCGCTTCTTGATGTGCATAAATAAGTAACTGTGTAATGCGTTGACGTAACTTGAACATGAACCTAGCTACAGTTTTGAGTGACCCGAGGGCTCAAGTTTTGTAACAAACTCAGTCGATGCCAGAATAATCTCACAAGGTACTCGTTTGGAGTCCGATGAAAATGTTAATTTTTGAAGTTTTAAAGTCTGTGCATAAATCTGCCACTCAAGGAGGCAATTGAAACACCGCCTAGATTGTTAAGTGAGCAAAAAAACCGCCGTCAATTGCGAGAAAGACTAAGAAAAAACTACGAATTAGGGCCGTCAATCAGAACCATTTTGAGTGCAAAGCAATCTGAAAGATTTCGATTTTCAAACAAAAGATTAGCCGTGCGTATCTCTGGCGGTAACTTTAGTAAGTTTTTGGCCCAAGGAGTATAAACATGCTTCCAATTGAACTTCATAACTAGTCATGTAGCATATTTCTTCCATGCTGTAGTTGATTGAGCTGGCCGCTACAAAAAAAATTCTCTTTGTTTCTGAAATATTAAAATCAGCAAAAGCTCATAAAACCACCGAGAAAACTTACGATAAAAAACACAATCTCAGACAAATTTAGTTGCCGATAACTATTGCACACGATGTATTTAAATTGCAGATAACTGAGTTCAGTATGCCGGCGGCCCTAAAACTGAGAGTCTTCTAACTAACCTCTTAAATAATTTGTGCACACTTACCAAGGAACGAGCTGGTTAGTGTTTAAGTTGGAATGTGCACGCAAGGTACTTATCTGGAGTCCGATGAAAATGTTTGTTTTTTGGGGTTTTCAAGTCTGCGCATAAATCAGTCACTGAAACAGGCAATTGAAACCACGCCTAGAATGTTAATTGAGCAAGAAAAAACGCCGTCAGTTGCGAGAAAGACTAAGAAAAAACTACGAATTGGGGCCGTCAATCAAAACCATTTGAGTGCAATGAAACCTGTATATTTTCAATTTTTTAACAAAGAGTCAGCCATGTGCGTAACTTTGGCGGTAGTTTTAGGAAGTTTTTAGCCCAAGGTATAAAAATGCACTTAAATAAGGTTCATGATTTGGGTATACACACATTTAATTGTAGAAAATTAAATGTGCCCAGAAAGCTAAAATAGAAAGCTAAAATAGATTTTCAATCCCGGCCAATCGAATCGTTTCTGTATCCTGTTATACACTTTGTCCACGCCTTGATGACCCATCTGATCATGTGAGCGAAAGAGCAATTCGGTCTGGTACAACTGTGGTAACACTATTGAATTGTATTTATAGAGGACCTTGTCCTCCTCTTTTTGCTTGCAGGCAACGATTCCGTCCTTATTCAGGTACAACAAGTCGTTTCGCTTCAGGTAGAATTGCTTCAAGATCTTGTAGCTGTCTTCTTCCAAGTCTCCCTTGTCAGGTGCTCCATTCTCGATCCATCTCTTCAGACTACTCGTCATTCTATCATTTTGATGAGCCCTTAGGAGATCCGACAGCCTGTATCTGGCTTTCAAATACGTCTTTACCACGTTCATTTGCCCACTCATTATCTCCGGAGCATGAGCATCGTCCATCAACTTGACACACCATATCTTTTTCAAAGGCGTCGCTTCCTGCACAGATGGTTCCAGATTGGTACGGACGACCGTACCATGTGGCAGCAATCTGGTTGGGCGTTTCGAAACTGCTATCAGCTCGAGCTCGTCTGCGGCATTATCCACCACAGTGCCCTCTTCATCTGAGGTGTATCTGTCCCTGTCTGGATCCTGATGTGTTTCTCGGTCCAGCCCACGCTGCTTCCAGTCTACCAATAAGGAGTGGATTGCGATCTCTGACATATCGGAATTGGAAGTTGTTTCAGATGTGTTGTCCCAGGACTGGGGCCTCGAGTCAACACTTGAGTCGACTGATTTCCCAACATCATATTCCAAGTTGTCTGAGATGTTTCTCGACTCCCCGGACAAAAATCTGTCCATCGGTCGCTTCAGACCCGACTCCCCGGACAAAATTCTGCCCCTAGGTGGTCTCGTCAACCTCTCCCCGGACAAGTCGTCCTGCACGGGCTCAAAGGTGTCGACTCCTCAGACGAGTCGTCCTTGACTGGCTCGAAGGTATCAGACTCCCCGGACATTGTCTCGTCCACGGACGAACAATCTGGGCTCGGCTCGTATTCTTCTTTTGCATCCGTGAAATGCACTCTCCTCGTGAAGCTAGATTTCGACCTGATTCTGACTTCCTCAGTAGTTTGGTTCTGATTCAGTGTTCCATATTCAGTGAACGAAGTTCTCAACAAGACCTCCTTCGGCATCGAGCTCACCAGCTGGTTGACAATTGACCTGCAATCCCGTTCAACGCCTCGGCTGCGAATGGACACTGGCCTCTTCTCTGTTCTCTCGGTGACAGTCAACCGCTTCATGGTCTCCATCCATTCACGATCATGCCTATCCACTTCCCTGTCCATCAAGTCACGGAGCTTTCCCATGACGTCCGGCGCCACGTTCACCGTCCTGTTCAATAGAGCCATGCTGTTTATACCTAATCTGGTAAGTTCTTGCTGCACCAAGTTGGATCGAACTAGCAGATCCAACGGAACGGGCTCGCCTCTGGCTAAAAGCTTTATCTCCGCGGCCGTCTCCACTGGAAGGTCAGGGTGTCCGGGTATTGGATGCCCTGACTTGTCTAACCACCTAGTAAGTGGCAGTTCGTCGTAGGTTTCTTTGTCCAGAAAGGAAAACCCGTCTTTGATCTCTGATTGGTTAGCCTGCTTATCCTCGAGGCGCTCATAAAATTCTGTCTTTTTACTGAGGCTTTCTGCGTTCTGATGCTTGTCACGGGTACGGTGCTCTATGATCATGTGGTATCCATCCAGGCGCACGATCCAACGACCAATATAACTTTGGTCCATCGAATAGGTTTTCAGCCAGGCAAGGGCACGATTATCCACACGTAACTTGAAGGGAGCACTCCGAAAGTAGGCCCTGTATTTTTCCACGAAAGTGATCACCGCAAACATCTCCGCTTTTGGTGCGCCGTACTTCATTTCAGTATCACTCAGGACTTTACTCCCGTAGGCTATCGGACGAAGAACCGTTCTCCCGTTCCACTCCTGCTCCTGGTGAAGTATGCCCGATATCGCAACCACTGATGCAT
>NC_087066.1:35617129-35685650 GCF_963678635.1 Symsagittifera roscoffensis
CTTCATTTTTTGATTATAAGGTTGATTTTTCTGAGTGCTCTTTTAATTTTGCCGAGAATTCGGCTTCTCCCATGCTTAGTTTTGGCTCAAACTAAATAGAAAACCGCTCGAAATTCTTTTCGAATTAAATCAAAACTTTAACGCTGAAAATTTCAATACTGAAAGTTTCAGATTTCAACACGATAAAGTGGAGCTATAAAGAAGTAAAACTTTTTAGTTGCGGTGACCAAGTATAGTTTTGGTAAAGAGAGGTGGTGATTGTTTCTTTTTTTTCTGATTTGATTTCCTTCTCTGACTTTGAATAGGCCATATTAGCCAAAGTTCTCACTATTGGCACGCTTTTGAGAAAAGCTAACATCTGTGAATTTTGATATTTAAATTTTCGAAAGTTTTTCTAAATGGATGTTTTAAAAAAAAATACACAAGGAGAGAGTTTATGAATGGTCAACAAGGGTTCTCAATAATCGTTGGATGCGTTTCTATCACAACAATTATGTTTTTGACCAATTCATCAATGTTCGCACAGTTGACGCTTTTCTTTTGGCAAATTTTTTGTTTTGTGCTATTCAAAAACGCGCTAAAAAGCCCTTAACTTCTAAAAAAACTTGATTTCTCGAATATCAGGGCAAAGCTCTCAGTGTTTTGACGGCATTCAAGGCCAATTTAAAACTTTTTGGTTGAAAAATTGACGTATTAAACAAAAAAAGAACAGAAAAAAAATTGAAAATTTAAACGACACAGCCAAATTTTCATAGTTTTCATTTGAACGTTCTGCAAGAAAGACTGTCTAAAATTACCTATTGGCACAGAAATTGGTTCAGACCATGTTTTGGGAAAAAATTTCAACTTTGGATTAACGACCAAAAATAATCGTCAGGTCGGGTGAAGTGATCTATCATACTTGATTACTTCGATCAACACTCGTAACGAAACGATTGGAAGTTTTTGCCTTTTGAACTACAGATTGAAGGGTCGGTCACATTTCAAACTTTTTTATTATTAATGGAATTTAAAAATTTTTCAATAATTCAACTGAAACAACATTATAGCCAGTCAAAACCAAGATATTGGAACCAGTTTAAAACTAGTATTTATATCCAATTATATTATTGATAAAACTATCTCTATAAAAAATTTCTAACTAACCAATCGTGATCCATAACTAACACTTACAATTGTTTGTAAAGCTGAAACTATTCATAGTTTCACCAACAGAACAAAATAAATATAACTTAGAAGACAGTTGTTCTCCTTCCTTAGAAGACAGTTGTTCCTAACATCTAACTCGCAAATACCAGTATTCAATAGATCTTTTGAGACTAGGAGATATAAGAGTAAGATTAAGATCGATATTAGACTAAGAAGTTGCACGAATCTAGCCGACCGGAAATAAGATAGCGTGACGAACAGACGGTGTGCCTTATCTGAAATTACTCTATGAGTGAGCCACCCCGGACATAAACTCAATATCGCCTGTAACTTTTAAAATTTGTCTGAAGAAAAAGCCCACAGAGAACAATTTATCTTTTATATTCTTCGAATGTCAAACTATGACCGCTTTAAGGAATAAGGTAGGACTTGAGTATGTTCTTGTTTTTTTTTCATTTGTTTTGCTCGTAAATTGATTTAACGCACATATTTTTCAACGTTCTAACCAGTTTTTTGAGTTTTTTCTTTGTTTTGATTTTTCATTTTCCTCATCACTTATTATGTCCTCATCACTTATTACGTCGCGTAAATTATCTACCGGGCAAAATTTTTTGTAATTTGCTGTCTAGAGGACAAGTTATTACTTTATCATATTAAAGCAGTTGCAGAAACATTTTTGTCGATTTTAATTTTCAGACATATTCAGACTGAAGAATCTTTCTTCATATTAAATATTTGCTAGTTTCTGAGTTTTTATTTTTACATCAATGAAGCTATTAGTAGTTTTTTTTGAGCAATTTATTGGTCACTTCCTTGTTAGGCAAAAAAGCATTTTTTAAAAATTTTAACTCAAAAACAAGCTATTCTGTTTTTTTTTTTGCATGAATAACAGTGATCGAACTACGTGCTACATGCACAGCTACCGAATATCTTAAATTAGTTTTGACTTTATCAAATTAAAATGCGTCTGGATGTGGTTGTTTTTGCATCTTGATGTATTTTGTAGTTGAGTTAGGACTGGTATGTATAACTCATAGAGTAATTTCGGATAGGGTACACCGTCTGCTCGTCACGCTATCTTATTTTCGGCCGGATAGATTCGTGCAACTTCTTAGTCTAATACCGATCCTAATCTTACTCTTATACTATCTAGTCTCAGGTTGTTTAACTAGTCTCTGCTAGGCTCAATAGATCTAGGGTATACTGGTTTATTGCGGCTGCTGAAGTGCTCGGGAGAGTCCAACTAATTTCTAAGTTAAATTCAAATCTCTCTGGTGCTGAAATTACAAGTAACTTCAGCACTTACAAATAAGTGGGTTGTTAGTTAGATGGATCATGATTGGTTAATATTAAATACTTTACATTGGTAAAACATTTAATTTATCCAATCATAAAATATAGTTTAGATCAGGTTCCACCCATCCGGGGTTTACAGAGTTTTTTAGAACAGTTCTTCTGTAATTCAAGGGTGGATGATGGACGTTGGTATTTGGCGAACATCATAATTTTCTTCCGCTTCTTCTTGTGACAACGACTGAGTCTTTGCAACAAAATCAATTCTGATTTCAGAATGGTTGGCTATGTCAGGTTTTTCTGTTCTTCGGGGAGAACTTCTTTTGTGTCTGATCTAGCTTGGGAATGGCGTGGAGATTGTGCGTGGAGGGGATGCCTGGTTACTCGGATCTGTACGTATACTTGAACATCGAGGTGGTCATTGGTCTAGTTCAATGAAGTCCTTTTCTGCGAAGTCAAGTCGTACTCTAAATCCTTTGAGTTGTGATTGTGAGCGGCATATCGATTGTAGTTGATCATTCTCTCTCGAGTGTAGTGGGGTCGTTTTGTCTTTTGATGTTCGTCCTTGGTGTTGTATTCTGATCTATATATTGCATCATGTGATTTTACATTTAATAAAACTTTTATTAGTTTAATATTTTTTAATAATGATTTTAGTTAGTTGTTTTCACAAAAGCTTTTTGTTTTAGTTCGGTTATTTTGAAGAGTTACTCACCCTTGAGTAGCTCTTATTAAAAATAAAGGTGTGGTCACAAAGCGTGGATGTAGCGCGGTGGGTTAGGCCGGCTATAGAGCATGCTCAGGACGTCCTTCCTGGTGGGTTAGGCCAGGAGTGGGAGTATGATTTCATGCGGTTTTTGTGAGGGGTCCTGTTATGTGACAACGTTTTATGTTGGGTTTGTTGTGGTTTTTCTTATGTTTCGTTGGTTGTGTCCTTTTTTCAAAAATCAAATTGTTTGTGGTATGGGTTTGTCTTTCGACTTTTTTGTGTTTTATTATTTCTTTCTAAGACTTTGTAATAGTCTTCAAAAGAATAAATTATCCAGTTTTAAACTGGGTTAATCCGGTTTGGGTACCGTTGGTTTCCTTTTCTTAGTCATGCTGTTATTCTATGATTTGTGGTATTTAGTAAGCTGCGTTGGTTAGTTTTGTTTAGTATATGATTCCTTTCGAACCGGGTTAAAGGAAAGTTTGAAACATGTTATTATATGTTAGAGTTGTTGAGTGTGAAAACTTGAAACTGAAATTCATTATTTTAAACAATTCTTCGTGGGCGAGCTGTGCGAGTGTGGATAGAATTTCTGTGCGAATAAATGAGAATATCAAAAGGTTAGTACTGCAATTGCATTTTATTAATTTACTGCATAGAATTTGGAAATTTACTGCTAGTTATGGGGGAATTTTAAGTTACAAATTTTCATCATAATTAGATTTACTGCTTGTGGGGAAAATTTTAGAAATGAATTTATTGCATTGGTATTAAATTTATAAATTTATAAGTGTAAGATATTAATAGAATTTTTGAAATCTGTTTGATGAAATTTGCGATTTTTATTTGTCTTTTGTGGTTTTTGTAGGTGATCGTCGGATGAAGGCTAAAAATCTAAAGAAAACATGAATAAAGTATGGTGAGTTTTTTAATATTTCAATTAGTTAGTTATATTCATTTAATTCATACTTACCTGTTAGTCGTCGGGGAAAAAACCGTGGGGGAAGATGTCGTGAATTAGTTCTGAAGTTGTTAGTAGTTTAGCTAGAATGCGGATGATATTTTTAGTCTGAAGCAGTGGCCAAAGCAATTGAAGTGCCTTAATAGTGGTTAGTTCTTCAGTGCCTACTGCAAACTCATAAGGTGTGTTTTGGATTAAGTTATATAATTTGTGGTTAAATTTAGTGTTGTGGATGAATTCTAAAATTGGGATTTCTATAGGCTGTACAAACTCGTGCGGGATAAGGAAGGGTCGGGATTCTTCGGCGTTGAAGGTCTTGGTGATGGGGCAGAAAATATACATTTGGGTTATGGGGTCATAATTACGAAGAATACCATGGAGGTTAGTGTCTTTAATACAATATGTGAAATTTAGGAAATACGGTGAAGTGTATTTTGAATTGATGAATTGGAAACGATGGTGTGATTGTCTAGAGGGTGTGTGGAGATCAAAGTGATTTTGGATGAAACGATAGTAACTGTATGTATGTGTTTGTTTAGTGCGCAACATAATATCGTGTGAGCAGTGCAAATCTCTTTCGTGTGGTGCAAGGAAATGAAAGGTTAGTGAAAAGATTTGGAAGCGTTCTTTAAAACTTTCGTATGCTTGTGTGTCTGTTAGTGCTTCTGAAATAATGTGATCAAACTTGCGGTCGAAGATGTTTAGTGTAAATATATATGGTGTCTTGATGAAAAATTTCTCGGTGATTTGTGGATTAGCGAAGCGATCGTCGTCTAAGAATTGATCTTGGTTAGCTCTAATGATGTTGTGATCGTAGTATTCTAGTGTATATTCATTAGCTCTAGGTGCAGTGTGTATTTTTAGTGATTTTTTATATCCAACGTAAGTAAACTGTCTAGCGGTTAGTGGTGTAGTTAGTTGATATAGCATGTCTTTGTTTCGGTCTATATCGATGGAAGTGCTGGATAAAGGTAAGCAAAGAGGGTTAGTGAAATGATAGTATGAGGTCCAAGAGAGAGTGGGCATTAAAACGTATTCATCTACAAAGTTGCGTGTTTCGTTAGCGTCGTGAGGGGTGTTTAAGGTGTATTGTGGAAACGAGGGTAAGGTGATAGCTAAAAATTCTTTAGTGTTAGTATGCTGGGGGTGGTTGATGTATTCACGGGCTGTTCCTGGTTTTGCTGGGAAAGGATGGTTGGGGAATTTTCTTTTAAAAGTGCGGTAAGCTCTATTAGTGTTGAGTGAAGATATAGTGGATGTGGATGATGGTGTTAATGATTCAGTATAATTTGAAGAGGGTGTAGGGGGATTGGATGAATCTGTAGTGGAGGAGATTTGGTTTATGGTCGGGGTGTTAAGGTGGTAGGGTTGTTGTTGGAGGGTAATAAAATTATCTAGCTCTGGGGAGATTCGGGGGGTGTCTGGAGAATGAGATGATTGGTCAGAATGGTATGAGGAGTAGGTTGGGGTAACTTGGGAAGCATAAGAGGGTGTGGGAGTGATTGGGTCAGGGTTATTTGACAATATGGGTTGAAAAGGAGGTTGAGAAAAATTAGAAGGGTTATGAAAATTATTGGATGGGGACGGTTCTGAGTCGGCAAATTCATCGGGGGTTTCAATATTCGGGTTATTTAGCTGTGAGATGGAGTATAAAACTGAAATATGTGAGTTAGTGTCGGAATTCATGCCTGATGTTACATTGCTAGATGGAAAATCGGGTGGCGGAAAAGCAAAAAGTGGTATGATTGGGATTGGAGAGGTAAGATTGGTTGGATGGGAATTTGATCGGTGTAGTGATCCAAGTTGGCGGCTCATCGTGGCCTAAAAAAATGATTATTTTGAGATTGAAAAGCGGTGGTATGGGGCTGTTCAATAATTTGTTCATAAGTATTATCATCTTGTGACTGGTGTGTCATTATATGTTGGACGGGACTTTGCGATGTATTGAGTCGAAAATTTGGATTATGTGTGATTGCTAAATTTCGAAAATTTCGTGGGACTAGGGATAGTGGATGGTTATTTGGTAGGGGTGGTAATTGTGGTGCCGTTGGCTGTGTGTCGACATTGTTATGTTCTTCGTCGTATGTATTTTGTCGTGTTGTTATTTTTGTGTTATATTCTTTTATTTGTGCGTCTAAAAGAATTTTGTTTATAGATGTGGAAAAGATTCCAAAAAATCCTGCAAAGAGTATGCGTGCTACGCTTGCTTGTCTGTTTACTTGTGTGTGTATAGCACATGTATTGTAGATTCCTTTTAAGAGTGAGAAAAGAAATCCAATAAAGTTAAACATTGCGTATAAAATAGTCAATTTTTCTAAGATGTAGTAGGGCCATCCTAGAAAATCGAGGATTTCATTTTTGAGTGTAACAAAGCTAAAAATGTTAATTGGTGATATATCTTGGGGACGGTATTTTTCACCGTTTAGATATATATAATCTTTAATGTCTTTAAAATATCCGCTATAGTCTTGTGTGTAGATATCGGCAAAACCTGCGGTTTCTGCAAGTTTGCGTAGATTTTGGTCAATTGATTGTCTTTGTATAGTGTCCATTTGTGTTAATAATTCTTGGAATTGTTGTGTTCTAATGTGATGTTGAATATCTGATTTTGAATAGATTCCTATTGATTGTAAGTCTATATTTGGGTTTCGAGCGATAGCGCGAATGCTTTCTGGTGAAAATTTTTTGAGTGATTGCATTAATATGGGATATGGAGTGAGAAGATAATATTTATTTTCATCAGGGTTTAGTTGTACTACATTGTGGCTATTTTCTGATCCACATGGGACTGCGGTATCCCAGAAATAGGTTCTTCGTGAAAGTGTATCCACGAAATGTACTTTATTCTTATAAAAGATAGGGATTCTTTTATAACATCGTTTATCTTCAAAAACGTATAGTGGTGATACTTTTTTGGTACAAGTATAAAACCATAAGATGTTTCCTTCATAGTCTAAAAAATTTGATCTATTTCCTGATAGTAAATATCCTGCGTAGGGTATTTTTAATACTGCTAGTGCAAGTGATTGTAATATTTGTGTTCGTTCTAATTCGCATAGTTGGTGTAGTGTTTCTAATTCGGAGAGTGACATTTCTTGAAAAATGCGGCTAATTGTATAGTCTAGTTTCATATCTAAATGAATATCATAGTGGATATTACCGAAATATGTAGTATTCATTAGTGATAATTCTTGTAAGCGTGTGCTTCTGGTGTCATAAGGTTTTAGATGTCCACCAGGTTGTCCGTTGCTTTTTTCAAAATTAACTGGTATATAGGATGTTCCTTCGTTTAGAGGATGACCTGTGGCATATGGGTCGATTTTTACTTTTCCAGTGGTCATGTCGAATCCTTTTTCGTATTCAACTAATATTTCAGAGTATTGTGTTCTGTGAAGTGGATTCCTGTATTTACATGCAAGTTCTGTTTCTTGATATATTTGAAAACGTGTCAATTTATTTTCTATATTGTCTATGTTTCTAAAATCGGAACTTAGTTTGCGTGATGGATGGACTTGTTCATATGGAATTGATTGTATAAAATATTTTTCGTGAAATTTTATCATACGAGCGTGTATTTTTGCTACTTGAAATGTTGTACATGTATCTTCGGGGAACCAAACAATTGTTGCTTGTGTTCTTGTTGTAGGGTCGCAATATCCTTGATCATTTTTACAAGGTAGTCGGATTCCTTGATAGATCATTGTATTATCAGATAAATCTCGTGTGAGTTGTATTTTTTCGAGTTGTATTTTCCAATCGAAAAACATTATTTCTTGGTATCCTTTATTTTTCGTGTCTGCTTTGCAGTTTGATGGGTTATTTATACCAATGTGTGGTATCCAATGTTTATCATGTAGGTCATAGGTTAATCGTCCGTGTGCGCCGTTATACGGGTATTTTTCGTCTAGTTTTATATGTCCTTGGTGTCTTTCAAGTTGTGATTGATGTACAGAGTCTGAAAAAACTTGAAAATTAACTAATTTTCTTTGGGAATTTTTATTTTGTGTGATGTTTAGTCTAAGTAATTCATTTTTACAATCGTCGGGATTGAGATGTAAAAGACGTTCTATATTACTTTGATAGAATGATTCATGGTCAAGTCGGTTTTTGTTGCCGTTGGAGACTTGTGAACAATGTACTTTCTTTTCGGAAAATGTCGCTGTGAATTTATAACCTGTAACTGTTGTTGCTCGGGCTTTTGAATAGAGTGTTGCTATTATATCTGTGGTTTCTATAGCTTGTGGTTCTGTTTCACATTGTGATACTTGATTTATTGCATATTTATGTAGTGTTTTTTGTTCATTTTCTTCACAATCGTAATGTGTTACTAATAAATCTTGTGGTCCTGTACGAGGGGAAGGGTTTATGTTTTGATTTGAGGTTACTAGAAAAAGGAGTTGGAGAAAAATTAATAATTTTAGAATATACATGTGTATGATAATCCTGAGTATGGGTTATAAAATGTAATGTAACCAATTGTGTTTTTGGTGTATCTGTCGTATTTATATATTACTTCAGTAGTTATAAACGGTGGTGGTAGTGATTGAGCTGTTATGTTAGGTGGATTTAATGGGTAGGGATGTTGGGTAATGTTATTTAACTTAACTGTGATTTCAAACTTTAATTGTAAACTGTTTTGTTGGAGTATTTGAATATTGTGATCACGGATATCGTTATGAATATCTTGGCGATATTGTAATCTATTAAGTGCCCAGTTATGAAGGCGGTTACTTTCTTGATGTTGTCCAAATAATGGTGGAGGTGCTGTAAATGTATTCCAATCTAATCTTAAAGGAATATTTATTGATGATTGTTCTCGATATCTGGCGTCGAGATTATTTGGAAAATTTAAGTTAAAGGGTAGTGGTGAAAATTGGCTTATTGATGGTGTTGATGGTAGTGATAATGTTTCTGGTAGTGATGAGGATGTTGTTGTATCCGTAGAAATATCTATGGGGTCATTGACTAAATTTGGTTCACCTTGTGTGAATGAATGTGTAGTCCAATATGGCAGTCGTGATGTTTGGTTTGTGGGGTTAAAGGGATTTTCACGTATTTGTTCAGATGTTGGTGTTGAACCTAAGTAATCTGAGGGTAGACTCGAAGTGCTTTGTTGTGAAAAAAGTGTAGGAGTTGCTGGTGTGATACCAGTGGTGTTTTCTGGAGTGGTTTGTGATGGGGATTGAGGTATATCAAAATGAACTCGGGGAGTTTGAAAATTTCTATTTCGTCGAGGATGTATAATTTGTCTATTTATTTCTGTTGTGTTTTGGTTTTGACTAAGGTTTCGTATTCTACTTAGTTCTTGTGGTAGTGTTGGGTAAAGATTGTATGTTGGTTCACTTAGGGATGCTTGTCGTTGAACTGGTTCTAGTGGTTCAGATAAACGAGCGTGCCGTTCTTCAAAAGTGTATGGATTGTCTTGAAAAGAAATTCGTGTAGATGTTTGAGGATTTTGAGTAGTTGAAGGTGGTGTTGGATTATCTTGGGATGATGTCGGTGAAGACTGATTCTGTGACTGTTGGGTAGCAATTTTTGATGGATTTTTGAATTTTTACTTTAGTGGGAAGGTTTATGTTTATTATAATATTCTTCCAAAAAAAGAATTAGAAGGATTGTTGCTAGGGCAAATGTGAAGATTGCTTTCTTTATACATTTACATATTGTCAAAATGAGGGATGATAAAAATGTTATGAAAATTACAAACAATAAAAAAATATCGGTTCTACTGAAAATTGTTCGTATCATTTAGACAAGTTGTTAAAATCGTACCTGTGGATATATTCAAGGATTTTGGAAAGTTGGAGGAATAGTTCGAGTATTGTGTAGAAAATTAAAAAAATGTTACAAAAAATGATTAGGATTATTAGAAAATATTCAAGTATATCAAAAAGAAATATTATAAAGGCTTCAAGTATTGAAAAAAAATGTTTAAAATTTATAAGTATTTGAGCAACTGTTTGAGAGAAGAGCATTTAAGAAATGATCTCTTGGTCGAATATTTTTTGCTGTTTGAGGCGATTTTCTAGTGTGGTCGAATTATTTATTAGTTTTTTGACAAGTGGGTTGAGTTTTGTAAAAAATTGTTGGGGGCAATTTTCATGGTGACTGGGAGGTCGTCTTTTTCTTTATTTTTGTTTGTCAAATGATCCGGGGTATGGTGAGATTTTTATACTTTAGGCTAATTAAAATCTTCATTTTGTTACTTTAGGCTAAGTTATCAAATTTGTTTTGGGGGTATTCGTGGTCTGAGTTGGGGAAATATTGTTGATCTTTGGGTTATTAGATAAGGGAGGGGTACGGTATTATGGTGATATTTATTTTAGCTGTCAAGTTGGAGTGGTTTGCTTATTTTTGACCTGGAGGTTGTAAAGTTATAGTTAGAGATGTGCCTGGAGTTCTAGATTATTCGTCTAATTGATCTTAGTTTGAGTTAGAGAAAGTGGCGGATTGGATGAATCCTATTGGTCTATTTTGAACTAGAATTATTGCGTACTTGTGAGCATGTTATTTTGAAAAATTGAAATGAAAAATGTTACGGAGGTTTCAAGATTGTGAAGTATAAAATCTTAAAATTACTTTTTAAATTCTACTTTTTTTAAATATTTTAGATTGGGGGATGAACATTTTGTAATTTTTACGTGGTTGATTTCGGAGTCTTGTTGTTTTTCTATGTTCTGATTTGTCTATTTCTTCTTGGGGTATTATTTGTTCGGTCATTTTTCTATTTTTTCTTTGTTTTGGGTATTCTTTATGGTTTTGTGTATTGATTTTGGTTGCGGTTGGTTTTGTGTTTTGATTTTCGGTGGGGTTATCATTTTGTTCTGTGTTTTTCAGATGTGGTTCATTTTGAATGATTTTTAATCCTGTGAAAGAATATAATTGAGTTAATTCGCGGAGTGCGTATTCTTTTGGGTAGTAAGGTAATAGGTTGTTTCGATGTTGAGCGATTTCTTTTTTGTTTGAGTCGATAATTTTATATGTGACATCAGTGGGTTTTGCAATTATTTGGTAGGGTCCTTTTCGGAGGGGTTGTAATTTTTTAGAAATTCCTTTTTGTGTATTAAAATTAGGTATTAAAACAAATGTTCCAATTTTTAAATCGGAAGCTGGTGTAAAGCGTGAATTGATTTGTTCATTTATGTTTTGTCTTTGTAATAACTTTTTCGTTATTTTTTGGTAAATTTCATTGTGTTTCTTATCTCTATTTAAAATCCATTCGGTGTGTGTACCGGAGGCTAATTTAAGAATTTGTGGGTGATGAAAATGATCTTCATCGTGTGTATGTAAAGGTAGGTTATAACAAATTGAGTCTTTGTTTGGTTGACAATAACCTTGTGCGTTTTTATGTGAATTTGCTGTAAACATTATTGGTTTGCGTGGCTTTTGGTTAAAAACCATTTCGTATGGTGACATTCCTAGTGTTGTCGTAATTTGTGAATTATATGCTAAGGGAAATAATTTTACTTCTGCTGACCATTCGGTATATTTTGTATCATTTCCGTTGATGATACATCTAAGATATTCTTGTAGTGAACGGTTCATACCTTCGACTAAGCCGTTTGTCCAAGGTGCATGAGATGTACGTGGTTTGTGTTTAATGTTGTATAAATGACATAGTGTTATTATTTCATTATTTATAAATTCTGTACCGTTGTCTGTAACTAAAATTTCTGGTAGTCCAAATTTTGCTATCCAGTGTTCATAAAGTGTTGTATATGCGTAATAAGCATTACAATGTGGTACTGGGTTAAGTGCTACATAGTGTGTGAATGCGTCAACAATTACCATAATGTAGGAGTTTCCTTCTGATGAGGGTGAAATTGGGCCTTTAGTATCAAATGAGATACGGTGATTAAAGTACAAACTTTGTCCTTTAAAATCTTGTTTTTGTGCTATTTGTTTTTGATTTGGGTAAGGTTTATTCAGTTGACATACTATACAATCATTGCATAGTACTTTTATCCAAATTGGTGCATTTGGAAAGTAAAAATTTTGCATAAAATTTGAATATGTTTTTTCTGATCCAGAGTGTCCTTTAATATTTTGTGTATGTGAAATATTAAAAGCGATGAGAATCATACTTATAGGGAGGCAGGGGACTATGGATTCGTTTAAGTTGTATTCTAAAAGGTCTGTAGTTTCATTAATTGTTGTGTAATTAAATTTCCGAAAGTATCGGAGGAGTGTTTTGTTTCCTAGAATGGTTGAATCTGCTTTGATAGGTTTAGTTTTATATTTGTGCCATGATTTCAGTTGTCTAATTATCGGGTCAAGATTTTGATATTGTTTCAGTGTTGAAATTGTAATCGTATCTGTTGGGGGGAGAAAAATGTTTTCAATTTCGAATTTAGATAAGGGTATTGTATCAAGTGGGTCGTGAAGGTCAAAAACTTGATTTATTGTGTATTTTGAATCATTTATTTGTGGTCCTGATAAATTTATTTTATCAGTTAAATCTTCTTTTTCAATTAGTGGAAAATGGTCTTTTTTAGGCGGGTGTTGTTTTGTTCGTTTTTGTTGGGTGTTATTTTTTATCCATTGGGAATATGGGATTGGTTTAAAAGTTGATGTTCCAAGTAGGTCAACTTCATAATGATTATTTTGACAATCTAAATAAAGTGGGAAATGTTGTAAATTATTTATTTGTGATTGTTCAATACCAGTTTTAACTGCATATTTGCATTCTAATCGGGGTGATGTTTCGTTTTCTGCAAGGTAGAATTTTATGTTTTTGGGTATTTCAACTGTTGTTTTTCGTGTAAGTAATTCAGGTGGTGTATTTCGACTTAAGGTGTCTGGTAATGCAAGATTTTTTCCTGCAGTCCAAACTATATGTAAGTTTGGAAATTTCATTAGAATTAGTTGAAATCTGTAAACTCGGTGGTTTGGGTTAGATTTCTGTGTGAAAAGAAAAATGATTGGTTTGTGGTCTGTGAATAGAACTGTTGGATGTTTTGATCCAAGTATCAGAAATTCATATTCTGTCAGTGTATATATTATGGCTGTACATTCTCTCATTAGAGTTGAGAGTCGTAGCTCTGCTTGAGTGAATAATCGAGAATTTGCTGATATCAAGTTCATTTTATTTGTACCATTATGTGATTGTAATAGTGCTGCGCCGATGCCAAAGTTCGAAGCATCGCACATTGCATAAAATGGTTGATCAGGGTCTGGAATTGTGTTTGAAATTTGTTCAGTTAAAAGTTTCTTTATTTCTTCGAATCGTGCTTGATGTTCTGTATTCCATTCAAAATTATTTTGCTGTCTAAGGATGTTGTAAAATGGTCGTAGATATAATTGCATTTTATAAACATATTTACTTAAAAAGTTTAACATTCCAAGGAATTCTTGGATTTTCTTTTTATTTGTTGGTGGTTGAAGTTTTTGAATAGCGTCAATACGTGATTTCAGTGGAGTGATTGTTTTTCTTTCTATGTTATGTCCTAAGAATTTAACTCTTGTCAAAAAGAAGTGTGATTTATCGGGGGCGGCCTTCAGATTTTCGTTCTGAAGTATTTGGTGATATTTTTCTAAAACTTTGAACATTTCGTCTTTTGTTTGTGATTGCATAAAAACATCGTCTAGATAGGTGATTGCGTTTTTCTTGAGTATCAGTGGTCTAAAAATTTTGCTCATAAAAGCTGAAAATGCTGCTGGTCCTATGGATATTCCATAGAATAAGCGGTTAAACTCATATTGTTGGTTTCCGATAACAAATTGTGTTAAACGTCGTGATTGTTCATCTAGTGGCATTTGATTGTATGCACTATTCATATCGGCGGTTGTAAAGTATTTGCCGTTTATTTTTGTTAAAATAACTTGTATTGGTTCAATGGGCCAATTACATTTTGATTCATCTATAAGTGAATTGAGGTATCTAGCATCGAGAACGATTTTTAATGATTCTCCTTTAGCTAGAATGATAACGGGGTTGATGAATGTGTTGCCTTTTGGTTGTTCTTCTTTATTAACTGGTGATATAATATTGTACTGTTCTAAAATATCGAGTAATCTGTTTACTTTATTATGTAAGTGAATTGGTACTTTACTTGCTCTCTGTTTTTTGAAAACTGCGTCTGGTTTTAATGGGAGATGTAAAGATGAACTGATTTTGCCAACATCGAATTTTGATGTTGCATAGACTGATGAATATTTAATTAGCTGTTTGGCTAACTTTTCGAATTCGTCTTGTGTTATTTGTGAATGTTGGAAATTAAACATTGTTAAAAATTTTTGTTGGTCCTCTGTGTAGTTACTTATGTTGAATGTAGGTTTGAAATATGGAGTTTTTGTGAAATAATCCGTATTTCTGTTTTCGTTACTTATTATTTTATTTATAGATAATTCTTCATTAAGAATTGTAGATTGGCAAATATCTAGTAATTGGAGTATATTATTTACGCGATAGGCTTTTTCGTGTATTGGTGATATTGTAGCGTTGGTTTCACAATATCCTAAAAGTCCTAAAGGTAATGTTACTTGGTAAGGTGTGTTGTTATAAACATGTAAGGAAATAATATCTGAATTCGAATTTTTCAAATATTTTATTGAAGAGATTGTGATTTTGAAAAATTTATGAATAGGTTTGAATTCAAAATCTGACATATAAAATTTTTGTTTGTTTTGTTCTTTATCATATTGGTGAACTTGTTTGATTGAAAAATTATAGATATTTCCTGATAGTGGTTTTAGGTGTTTTCTTTGTTGGTTAAATATCGGGTAGAATTTTGAAAAGAATGGTGGTTGTTTATTTAATCTTTGAAAAAATGTTAAGGATGTTTCTTTTGTTTTTGTATATTTATCTTTGATTAATATTTTACTATTTAGGATGTTAATTGTTGGTATATACTTCGAAATAAATGGTATTCCAATGATATTATATTTAATATCAGTGATATGGAATATTTGTTTAAATGGCTTATTTAAAATTTTGCTTTGCTCCATTGTTCTGGTAGGGAGGAGAAATAATTGGATTTTTCCGTAGTTTATCAATGTTGATCCTTGTGCTGTTGCTAGTTTGCTGGAGGTTTCAAGAGGTGTTAGCTTTGGGTGTAAGGATTTTATTTCATTCCATGTGGGGATGTTTATTATGTTTGATTCTGCTCCTGAATCAATTAAAAAATCTATTTCAAGGTCTGGTGGTTGAAATTCTTTATTTCTTGGGCTTTCTAAGAGAAATGGTATTGTCCAAATTTTTTCTTTGGGTTGTTCTTTTTGTATATTTTGATAAATGTGGTTTGTATTCAAGCATTTTGTTTTGGTATTTTTATTGGTTTGATTTGTAGTGTTAATCTCATTTGTTTCTTGTGTCGTTGGTGTGGAATTTATGGGTGTAGTGTAATAATTTTGAAGAAATTCTGATTGATTTTCATATATATGTGATGGAAAGGGTTGTTCATATATGACAGATTCATAGTCATTTTCGACTTTTATCATATTGATAGCAAGAGTGTTTTCAGTATCACTTTCTGAATCTGATGATGTACAGTTTATTTGATTGAGTTGTAACGTATCAGTTACTGTGTCATCAATACCTGGGGGGTCTGATGTTGTTTCTGGGTTAGCTTGTACTTGATTGATTTGTCTTTGATGTTTAGGTGTACTACTTCTGTGGCGATTATTAGAATTATTATAGTTATTATTATTCCGGTGTGGTGATTGGGAATAATTTCTATAACGATTATTATAACTTGAGTGTCGATTTTGTGAATTATTTCGCGATCTGTTTTGGTAATTATTGTTTGGTCTGTTATAGTTCGATCTATTATATGAGTTATTCCTTGATCGAGTATTCGGGTAATTCTGATTTCGGTTGTTTGAATAACTTCTATTTCGATTATAGGAGTAGTTTCTATTCCTATTGTATGATGAATTTCGTGATTGGTTGTTTGGATAGTAGTTATTTCTTGATTGGGAATTAGATCTAGAAACAAATCGTTGTGTATTTGAATTTGATCTGGAGTAGTTATTTCTACTATTTGGTCTATTGTAGTGATTTTGTGATGAGTTTTGTGTATTTCTTCGTTCTGGTGATCTTCCTCTATAACTTGAGTTATATGGGGATTGATTTCTTGTATAACTTGTATTGTTTGGAAGTGGTTTTCCTGAACTGTTGTTGCTGTATACATTTTTGTTTGGTAGATTTTGATCTTTTTTCATATATTGATAGAATGATTTATTTGGTTCTTTGTATTTTTGAGGTTTATTTTGACTATCTTGCTGTTTTTGTCTACATTCGGAAATACTATGTCCGTATCGTCGGCAATAATTACACCATTTTTTGAAAGATGGTTTGCCTTTAAAGTTTGGGTTCTTTTCGTAAATATTAAGTATTTCAGTGATTTTTTCAACGAGGTCTGTCTCTGATTCCTGTATATTATTAATATTAGTGGGAGTCGTTTCAATTTTGTTAACGTATTGTAATTTCAGATTTTCCGTTTCTTCTAGTTTCATCGTGATTTCTGCTTGTTCTAATTTGTCTACTAGTTTCCTAAAATCTAAATCGGGTTCTCGAATTGAAGAAGGATGGGATGCTCTCTTTTTTATTGCTATTTTCCTTAATTGTGGTGTTAAGGTCATCATTAAGATTTCTGTCATCTTTGTGTTTTTATAGTCATGTGTATTTAGTGAGTATGCTTTTTGAACTAGTGTTTCGATTCGTACTGCTATTTGCTTGATGGTTTCGTTTGGTAATCTGCGAATTTCATTACATAAAACTCTTTGTTGTTGTTTGTTTCTTTCAGAGTCAAACATTTTTGAAAATTCTTGTGTAAATCTTTTCCAGTTTGATTTTATTTCTAAAGGTAGTACTGAAAACCATTTTTGGGCTGCGCCATCTAAGGTTGTTTGTATCAACGCTGTGCGTCGATGTATCCAGTTTTGATGTAGTGGCGTATTAATTGGTTCAGGTCCAATGTTTAAAATCAAGTTTGCTGTTACTGCATTTAAATAATCTTCTACAGAGTATTCAGGGTCTGTTCCTGTGAAAACCATTAAAGGTTTGTTTGATGTTATTGATGATCCACCCATAAGGTATGGATTCATTGTCATTTGTAATGATTCTGCTGCATTTGGCATTTGAGAAAAATTCGAAAGTTGGTTTCTTGTTATTTCATGTTGTTGGAGATAATATGGTAGTGGTATTTCATTTTGCATTTGTGATGCTTGATACGAGTGTGCAGTCATTGGATTTTGTTGTTGAATTGGTTGAAAAGATTGTGTATTAATTAAATTTTGTTGTTGAATTGGTTGTTGATGTTGTGCATCTATTGGTTGTGGAGAAAAATTTCTATGATTTGTACGTGTTCTCTGTATTCCTTGTCTACGATATTCTTGAGTATTTGGTGCAAATATATCTGGTTGTAAGAAATCATCATCTGAGGATAAATAATCCATTTGATAAGATGTCTGTTTTTTATTTTTATTTTGTTGAAAAAATGGGTAATTTTCACTACGATCCTGTGGAGGATTTGTTTGGAAATTTATTGAATTAGGTTGGGTCATTGGGTTATCCCAATTTCGAGATTTTGTATATTGATTAAAATTCCTTTGTGGTTGATAATTTGTTTTTGACGGATGTGTATAATTGTAATTATGGTCTGCAAAGTTGTTTCTAGTGAATGTTTTGCGTGTTTTTGATGGTATTGTCATGGGTCTGTATGTTTGGTAATCCATATGTGAGTATTTAGGGGCAACCGAAGGTTTAACGGTTGATTGTAAGGTTACCTGTGTTTGTGAAGGATTTGTATTTCTTGGTGTTGTTAAATTTGGGCGTATTGGTGAAATACTTTGTTGTGTAGTTGTTGTGTGTACAATTTCTTCATTTATGAAGTGTGATGGTGTCTGGATATCATGTTGAGTAAGATTCCTAGTTCCATTGAGGTTTTCATTGTGTATGACTGTAGAGTTTAAACTATTATTTTGTGTATCGGGTAAAAATGTATTATAGTTTAATGGTGTTGCATCAATTGTTAATGGTATTACTCTTACATAATCTCTTATGTAAGATATTGTACCTATTGCTTGACTTGAGATTGATTGTGGAAAGCTTATAAATGCGGGATGAGACCATTCGGGGTCCCAAACATAATCTGATTGTTCTGTGATAGCGGTATCATCGTTCGAATTTTGGGGTCTAAAATTTTTTCTTGCTTGTGCAATTAAATCAATATTGTGTGTGAAATAATCTATTATGAACCATGCTAAAATTTTTTGTAAATCGTGTTTGGTATGTTGTGAAACGTCGTCTTTCGTGAAATTTTCTTTAATGATGTTTAAATAACTAGAGAGTAGTGTGATTTCATGTCGTACTCTTAAATGTTTAGATGTTTCTGTCGGTGAGACATTTGTTAATGGGATTTCGTTTTCTAATATCGAAATATAACTATATATTATTGCGAAAACTTCATTGGTGAAAATGGAGTTTGCTCTTTGTGAGTTTTGGTATTGGATGCTTTTTATATATTCTGAAAAAACTTTTGAAAATTCTAAATCAAGATCGTCTGTTTGTATAGTATATGTTCTATTATTATGGTTTGGTGAGGTGAATTCTATAGAGTAGATTCCATACTGTTGTGTTATGTTGCATATATCTTTTAAGTAGTGATCTATGATTTGTCTTTTGATTTTTACATCTGGGAACTCTGTTTTACATGGACTGATTCCGGGTTCAAATAAATTTACGAGTAAATTTTGACAAAATATGTGTTGTCCTCTATCAGTATCTGCGTCTACTATAAAAGGAAAGATTTCATCATCATCTGGAGTTTCGTCACCTGGAGTGTGCGTTGAGCTCATTTTTTCGTTCGATGACTGTTAATATGTAATTATTAATGTGTCGAATTGGTTGATTCCAATTGTATAGATGTACTGGTTTGTGTTTGTACTGCTTTTTTATTCTTCTTTTTCCTCTTTGTGATGAATTTGAAGTTGTTTCTGAGTCAGAAAAATATAATTGATCGTGAAGTGGGTAATTTTTATCTATTGATTCTTTTAGTTTGTAAAGTTCGTCTAAACTGTTGGTTTCTGATTCTGAAAATGCGTTTCGATTTTTTGAAAATCTTTTTCGTGTTATTTGTCTTTGTTTAGTTATTATTTTCCTCTTTAGTGTTTGTCGTTTTGTGCGAATGTATCCAACTGTTTGTGTATGAGGTGTGATTACAAGGTCGTATTTTTTGTTATCTATTTCACAATTGTGTAAAATGATTGTTTGTTTATTTCCTAGGTTTTTAAATGACATAAGGTTTAGGATGACGGATGCAAAAGGTTGTTAAATGATTTCTATTTTCTTAAACTGTTAGTTCTTACGATTTTTTGGTTAGCTTAACCTGGGTCTATTTGTTCAGGGTTGGAGAGAAAAGTATATCGATTCCGAAGAATGATTTTTACTTTCTCGTGACTAGTATAAGCTAAGGTGTTAACTTACTTAATCTTACTTAGGGGTAGTGATTGTGTTCAAGGGTTGGAGAATAGTAAATCGATCCACAAGGTTCAGGTATAATTAGAACGCGAGTAGTTCGTTAGATACTATTTTAAACTTACTAAGTCTAAGATTTATCCTGGGTCTGGTAAGAGGGGGGGTCAAGTGAAGGATGAATAACCGAAGTTCTTCACTGTTTATCCTAATTTGAATGATTAGTTTTGTTTAAAAATTTCTATTAGTCTTGGGTCTTTAGAAAGGGTTGGGTAGTGAATCGACGTTTGAGGTCGTTAGACACTAATTAAGTGGGTGGGGGAGAACAAAGTTGTTCTGTTTGATCCAAGGATAAGCCTTGATGATCAAATTTAAATTTTAATTAAGTAGAAAATGATTTAAGATCCAAGGATAAGCCTTGATGATCTGGTTTTAAAATTAAGTGAATTTAAGTTTTGATAAAATTTTAAATGTGTGTAAAGGAAAGATTTAGTGTTTTGATGATATTAGTAAGTTGATGATTGTTGTTATGTTTTAGGTGATGAAGCTGGAACAACAGGATGATTTATGATTACTAACCATTTATTGTCATGCTACTAATTTTTATTTTTATTTTCCAATAAATATTTTTCAAACATGTTTTGTATAATACTGCAGAGTTTTAGGAAAACGATCTTAGATCTTTTTATCAATCGTTATTGTATAATATTAATTTTGTTTAGCGCCTGAAATGATTTTGAAGAGTAACTTCAAGGTTTTATGTTTGCAAATGGAAATCTAAATTCATTGCAAGTAGTATTCGAAATATAAAAGTTTGTTCTGGCTTTTGCCGAACTATCATATAACTATACGGCAAGTTTCTACTTTGTCGTATGTCGTCTTTGGTTCGAGGTCTTCTTCCAATTCCGGGTAGTTCTGTTATGGTTCGGAATATTGGCTCTGATCTATTGAGTCGGAGAGACATTTCAATTAAATTATTGTCGTATAACATTTTGTAAATGTTTTTGTCTAATTTCTAATCTATTTTTGGTTAATTCTAATCTAGTAAGGTCTTGTTCGAGACTTATGGTCGCACCAGATGAGTTAGGACTGGTATGTATAACTCATAGAGTAATTTCGGATAGGGTACACCGTCTGCTCGTCACGCTATCTTATTTTCGGCCGGATAGATTCGTGCAACTTCTTAGTCTAATACCGATCCTAATCTTACTCTTATACTATCTAGTCTCAGGTTGTTTAACTAGTCTCTGCTAGGCTCAATAGATCTAGGGTATACTGGTTTATTGCGGCTGCTGAAGTGCTCGGGAGAGTCCAACTAATTTCTAAGTTAAATTCAAATCTCTCTGGTGCTGAAATTACAAGTAACTTCAGCACTTACAAATAAGTGGGTTGTTAGTTAGATGGATCATGATTGGTTAATATTAAATACTTTACATTGGTAAAACATTTAATTTATCCAATCATAAAATATAGTTTAGATCAGGTTCCATAGTCATTTAGTTTCAGTTTTTCAGCTTTGTCAAAGTTTAGATGGAAAGTTAGAGATCTTGGTGCCATATTTTGATGGCAGGGAAGATAAAATTGTTGGACCTGAGCTGGCATTTCCAAAAAATTGAGTAGCTAATTCAAACTTCCCAGTAAATGACATACAAAATCAGTGGTTCAAATAGCGTACAATATGTGCCAAATTAGCCTAAAATAGCTCTAATTAGGATGTTTGGGGGAAGGAGAGGTTTTTTTTAGGTATGATGGGCTACAAATAATACATGGGAAACTACAACGTGTCCTGGTTGGGTTAGATTGAGAGGGCGGTGTGATTAAAGAGGCGGTGCAATTCTCTGGGGTGGGCTTTCTCTCTATCTGATTAAGTGGGCATTTTATGCTTCCTTTTTACTACTTCCTCTTCATTTTAGACCTCCCCTTTCCTACTAGTGGCTTCTCTTAAATTGGCCCGCTAGGTGACATAAATTAAGGAAGTTATACAGCTCTAAATGTAAATGAGAACCACTCTCTTATCTGTTCACAACTTCCTATAAATATATCACTTTTAATCGCATTTATTCAAGAAGAATAAAAATAGATATAGGATTTGCTCATTTTAAAATGACCATTCTCGATTGTGGTCCAGCTGCTTTTGATGGCGCATAAGAAGCGCTCTCAAGTGACCTTAAATAAAAGCCACCATATAAAAGCTCAATTAAGTTACTCTGAGTACCAAATTTCAGGGCATAAATTACCCTCGTTTCAGGGCATAACCCTCGTCAATTACCCTCGTTTCAGGGCATAACTCCATGTTAGTTTCTCAGCACCCCATACTTAATGCAAAAACAGATTTATTGGATTATGAAAATGTATCTTCAAAATTCGAAAAAAAAATCTGACGTTAAAGCTACCGCTAATTTGAAAGATGAGCCTGCACTTTCTCGGGGTTTTTGTCATATTTTTGCTCAGACAAGTTTGATGGCTGATTGCCGGTCTCTGAAAAAAGACAACCGGCTCAATTTAAGATCATTTATTTATCCACGAGGGATAGGACCAACATACGAGCTGTACAGCTCATCACGGCGAACCGCTGTTGTGCCCCTGCTTAATTTGCACTTTTGGTTGCCTCAAATGCCATTTCAAAAAATCATACTTCAATCTTATTTCAAAGCCTCAAGGTCAAAACTAGAAATTTCAGAAATAGTCATTTGATTTGCTGTAGTTTTTAACAGACAGTGAAGTGGTAATAAAATTGCAACCGAGTTTTTGGAAATTGCATTTGGACTGTACAGTGGTTATTTAACTTACCCGGTCGAAACGAATATAATTTGAAAAATAGAACGCGTTTCTCTCAAATTGTGTTGAGCTTAGACTGCGAGTAATAAAGACTAATTTTGCTCTAACTTTGAACAAGTTTTATATGGCGGTAGAATTTATTTTGCTAAATTTGAGTACAAAATTTTACACCAAAAACTATCATTTTTGGCTCTTTCATCAATCAAAATTACTCAAATCTACTTGTTCATTTACAGACAAAACAGTATCACTCCTAAGGTAGCCCAACAAATTTCAAAAAAGATGCAATTTTCTCAACTTGGTATACACATATTTTCGTTCGATAGCCAAAAAATGTCATTTTTACTGAATAAAACACCAACTTTATTGATAATTTAAATCGGCATTGCATTAAGAAAAAACTTGCAACATCTGCAATTGCTTAAGAGACGTCAGTTTTCGAATAACTTCAAGCCCATAACTTTAAAACAATGGCTCTTTCATCAGCCAAATGAAACATAAAACGCCGACAAAAAAGCAAACGCGAAACTTCAAAAAAAACTTTGATTTAGTTTTAGCTTGAAGGTCATAGTTAATGTAAAAAAATTAAAAGTGTTGTCAAATAAATTATCTTAAAATGTATAAATTGATATTTGATGTCAGAATAAGCAATCTTAGGATAATTAGCTGCATTCAAGTTAGTTAACTTAGAAAGATATTGCCAAAATAGAGGTTTGCAAATAATTGGAACAGGAATAACTGATTGAAAAAACAATTGACCTATTTAAGAAACATTTTGCATGCAAAAGATTATTTACCAGACGGAATTTGTGTCCAAAGGCTGCCTGAAAAGTGAGTTTACCTTTATAGTAACAAAAAAATTGCACAAAAAATTGTTTAAAAAAGCGATTGACTTATTTTAAACAATTTTTGCATGCAAAAGTTAATTTTTCAGACAAACTTATGTGTCAAGGTCACTTGAACATTCAAACTTGCATGCAAAAGTTGCGTCAACTAGGCGGATTGCTCTTCATAAATATTTCTGTCTGTTCGGAACGGACACTGTGCAATTTGTTATGAAATGTTCTCTCAAAAAGGAATAAATTGCTCTTTATAGCCATTGCCAAACGTTGGTAAAAATGTTTAAAGTCAACGGATCTGAATGAAATTAACTAACTTGAAATTGCTCATTTTGACGTCAGAATTTATATTTAGAAGCATAAGAGCACGTAGAAATCTATTATTTTTGAACAAACGTTTTTTGAATATTTAAATGAATCATGGTCGCCGATATTGCCAACATTTTGTCATAAACTCTAAATTGATTCTGTCTGTTCAAAATTTTTTTTTGGAACAGTTACTAGTATTGAAATGATGGGACGACGAGTGTCACGCTTTTTGAAAATTAGTCTGAAAGCAAAAATCAATGCGTGTTCGAGATGCAAGATTTTTTAACAGTTAATCAGACACTCATGGCAAATTTTTTTAATTGCGTATGGATTCATTGACAATTCTAATTCTAATGAGCTTTTGAGCGCCCTATGTTTTTTGAACGATTAACAAGTGTAAAAACTGGAACGAAGGCTGGAACGATCACATAAATATAAATAACAGAAAACAGAACCTTTTGGACTGTACTAAAGAATTGAAACAGGTGAGGATTTAGGGGCGTGGACGTACGCCCCTCCCCCCTCAGAGATTCGACCCAAAGAGTTTCCCCTTTTTACTATTCTGAAATATCAATTTTCGGTGACGGACCCCTTAAAATTTTCCAAAGGTGCCTTCGGCGCCAATATATATTAATTTTGAGAGGAGAGCGCGCGCCGAAAAAACGCGATTTTTTTGTCAACGTTTTCCAAAAAGTGCCTATAAATTCTTTTTTGGCCCGTTTTTTTAAAATTTTGCCTGCGGCGTAAAAAATTTGACCAAAACAGGGACTTTTTCGTGCTTTGGGAGAAATCGAAAAATCAATTTGATCGACTTGAAAAAAAATTCGGCAAAATTATCAAATTTTTTTAATTTTCGAAATCTCCGCAACACTTTGAGAAAAATTAAAAGATTAAAAGCTATCAGAATCAGAACAAAAGTTGGAATTTTGTCAATAAAAACCACAGCTAGCATAATTTTTTTGATGTTTTCTACCAAAATAGGAGCAAAAAAAGTATTTGTCCCCCTGCCGACCCAAAGGGTCCCCATTTTAAACTTTTTTGATCTTTTTTCAGCCATCCGTTTTCAGCTGACTGATCCCAAAATTTGACCCCAATATATATTAAGTTTGAGAGGGGAGCGCGCGCCAAAAAAATGCAAATTAGTATTCAAAATTTTCTAAAAAGTGTTTAAAACGTTTAGTTTTAGGTACACATTTTGGTCAAATTAGGGTCTCCGGTAAACAATATGGTCGACCGAAAAAAAATCGACAAAATTTTTGAAATTTTTTTTGAAAATCCGTTCTCCCTCTCTAGAAAATTCTAGACCCGCCCCTGAATTGACATTCCAAGAGTTGTAGACATGATTAGAATAAAAGATCAATTCATGAGCTGAAGACAAATTCATGTGGCTGAAAATTTCATATGGCTGAACTAGATGGCCATGTTTCGCTCAAGACTAGTTGTGATGGAATAGCTCAAGTTTTCTGAATATAATGTAAAAAAAATAACCATCTTACTCATTTTATGTAGAATTTACGCATTTCATTTGTAATAATGAGGATTCAATACATCCTTCTGCTCTTAGACCATTCTGATTATTGCTCAGTCCCTGAAAACGTGTGTTAAAGGCGTATAAAAACTCAGGTAGATGAAGTCGGAAAAATTAATTTAAATTGCATTAGAATCGGTTAAAATGGATTGTTTTTGCTTTTTTTTTGTATCAGATTGAATTGATGTTAATTTGATTCAAAATGATATTTTTCGGCTTTTCTGCATTATCTCTGTAAAATGGATTGCAAACCAAATCTTGTCAGTTCAGATTGAAATCTACTCTGTGTTTCTGACCGCATATCGAGCGCAAATTTTTTTGGATTTTGATGAATTTTCTTATGATAAGCGACATAAATCAGACTTTTATTTATATTGAATTGATATTGAATTTCCCTGAATCAAATTTTTACAACGAAACATTTTGCTCTCACAGTTAAGAACTAGGTATTTTTATGGTGATTGATCCCTGAATGCCATATCTTCACACAATGGGTTGTTATTGCGTGAGTCTCAAACGACCAATTTTTCGGCTGGGAAGCGGAGACCCTGTCTTTTCTGGTCGTTTTGAAATTTACCACAATTACCCTTCATTCTGTATTTGACTTACTGGATTTAAAAATGATTTTATTTAGTACTTTAGAGGAAGTTATACATACCACCAAAAACTAAGGGGAGGGAAACGTCTGAAAAGGTGGCTTCTTTAGACACAACCCAAGCAGTTTCGTTTCGGTAACTTCTCAAAGCAAAAAAAATGGTCAAAACTTTCAAAAAATCTTTCATCAGGGCAATTGTGGCTTGATGTTCTTTGGAGCACCATTTTTCACCGAAAGGCGTTTTTAAATTATTTTAAGATAACTCGCATAATCTTTTTGGTTGTCATAGAAAGAAGGTTGACAAAATTTAGAACCGTTTTGAAAGCCCAGCAAAAAAAATCCCAGATCCACCGCTGCCCTTATCCATAGGCCCATACAAAAAAACTCTTTTACTTCCATGAAATTTTTTGGAAAGAATAAAAAGCAAGGACGTGGTGTTGCGTGCAAAGTTCTCCAAATTAGTTAATCTTATCAGCGGTGTTATGATTGTCGATTAGTTTTAAACTAAATCCATGTTTATGCCTTCCTTGACCTGAAACGGGACTTTTTATTACCTCGATAAAGTTTGTTAATCGCTCGTTAAAACTCTGCCAAGGTTGGAAATCTGAAGAACAAAGGAGTTTCCCTGTCTAAACAAAAATGCTGTTAATTTGACCACGAAGGAGGAACTATCAGATTTATGGTTGTGTTAAGTGGCATTTGGGCTAAATTTGGGTTCAGGAAATGATATGGTATTCTAACGACCTGTTGTTTTCTCAACACTGGGGCCAAAGTAGTGGTTCTTAGTCTTCTCGAATCGCAGCATGTTATGTGACTTTATCACAAGTTATGAGCTCTGGGTTGTGGATTACAGAGACAACGGTATAAAGCCACTGTAGCAGTCCTGCAATTGCTAATTTCGGTTCTCTCCGAGATGGGATTGTTTATCTTGTATCCGCTGGATTAGTGCTCAGTCATTTCAGTTACTTCCCCGTTTTATTGCTTCTTCTTTATACCACCACAAATATGTACTCCTGACTGATTTCTAAATTACAATAACTTTTCCAATCTCTCTGCTTTTCATAATTCTACCATTTTAAATCTGTTTTTTTTTCTCTTCTGTTTATCTTGTAATACAACTACTACAGCACTGGTTGTGGAATGAGCCAAGCGGCTGCTGAGGTTCCAGTATAGCTCTTCGCTGCATTAAATACATAATCGGCCGGATTAGCACAGATTTAGCTAGTTGAGGCCCGACCCCGCAATACCCATGCAGCTTTCGCTTCATCTGTGCTAACTTGGTTATAACTAGTAAATCCGGTCGGTCAATCATACTTGATCTATTGTACCTTTAGCTGCTTGCTAAATCTCCGTCCAGTATTTTCAATCACTGGCATTTTACAGCAGTTTTACATCAGCGGAGCAGTTCATATTTTGGCTGGTTGAGAAAAAAGCCAGAGTAAGGCACCAATTTTGCAATAAGTGAAGTGGGGCGAAGGGAGTGAAAGCACAGCAGAGGCTGGCCGGCCGGCCGGCTGGGTGTCTTTTGACTGATTTCTCAACAGAGTGTTTCCAATAGTCCCATGTATTATGCTGAGTAGCAGCCTAAGTACACTAAGCTACAGTTCGAAAAAGGCAACATATTTTTGAATAAAAAGAGGCAAGAGCCCGTCATACATGCCATCAGCCACTCCAAATTGCCAATTGCTAATTTTGGAATTGTGGTCTGAATTATAAACAGAGATGTCACTCGGGGTTTGATTTATGATGAGCTGCTCCTTATTTCGGAATAGGGCTGAGCAGGGGGCGGATCCAGGGTTTTCTCGAGGGGGGAGGGGGTGCTTTCAAAAATTGTTCAAAGGGGTCCCTGGAGGGGGGTAGGAGCGTCCGCCTTCCCCAAATAAAACGTTTATATGGGCTGAGGGTTGGGTATGGGCGAACAGTGCCGAGAGGGCGTCGGGGTGAGTTGTTAAAGTGGTATCTGTGTGAGGGTGGGGGGGGGGGGGGGTCTTCAGCGAAGTGGTGACAAGGTTAATGGGTGTTGGGTAATGGGTAATAGGGTAATGGTAAGAGTGAAAGGGTGCACTATGTTTTGAAGGTAGTAGATTGTGGGTTGTCGTAGGTGTAGATAAAGACTCTCTTGTTTTTCCATTCTTCTTTTCTTTCTTCTAGAGCAGAGTGGAAATAGTTTTCTCGATTGCTCTCTTCTCTTCTGTTCTTTCCTCCTATTTCGATGTGTGTGTGTGTTGCTCTGGCTAAACTGGCCTCAATCCCAGATTAGAGGCCCTTGATGGTGATTAGGAGCAGAAATTATTGGTGCCACTAACTCTGTCTCTTTATCTTTTTTTCTCTCTCCCCTTTCAGCTCTTTTATCTATATATCTGTTCAATATCTGTTCATCCATTCACTCTAACCATTCTATGTGCATCCACTTACCATTTCAGATACTTAGATTAGTCCTACTTTGTCATAGTCACATCAAGTAATCAACAAACCAACAAAACTACCAGTCCATTAATGGACCAACTAAGCGATGTCTCCTAAACCACACAATTAAACCTCATTTTCTGCTGTCGAAAATTATTGTGTCTAGTCAGGAATAAATTACTGAATCAAATGCTTTTTCATACAGAGAGCTATGAAGAATCACCTGAATGTTATAAAGCTTTTTCAGCTCAAAATAGTTTATAGTCTTCAAAGCCGAACCCGTTTTTTGTTTTAGAATACTGTTCAGAAAAATATTAGTTTCCCGACATTTGCAGAAGGAAGTGACTTTTTGTCTTTTTGTGAGAAGTAAGCTAATCTTTGTTTGTTCATCCGAGCAAAAGAAGCCCTACCCAAATAGCAGAGCCAAAACACCAGTTCAAATATCTGGCTCATTCTGGTTAACTACAACTGGGTCTCGCTGCCTGGGAGTGAGCGGAGATTAGATTATACTGTCGGTGGAGTGGATAATTGTGTTTTCTCTACCTGCCTGCATACATGCCACAGCTAATCAAACCGACCCGTTTTTATACTAACTAGCATTCTAACCAATACCAATACCCACAATACCTATAAAACCCAGTAGATCATTTCGAATAAATAAGTCAAAGCTCTACTTTTACCCAGCCCAATAAGCCAGCCCTTCTTTTATTCCGACTGGTGCATCCACTGTTACTTCATTATACGGCACTACCAACTACAATCTGCTTTGCTTCATATATCTGCCTCCTTTCTTTTCTTCTTCTTCTCCTTCTTCTGCTTCCACCTTTTCACTCTTCTTGCCCCATATCTCTCTCTTACTATCGCCTCTTTTTATTCTCCTTTATTCTCCCTCTATCTCACTTTCTCTAGCTCTTTATTTTCTGCCCAAGTGCATTCGGCCGCTTGCTACTTTACCCTCTCCCCCAGTCTGTTCAGATCTCTTATTTGATTGCTCTTGTTGTCCTAGTGGTATTTGAAGAGCCTGTTGCTACTTGAACTGCACCCCTCCATGTTGCTATTGCCCCACCATTCTTTGCTCTTTTCTCATCAGTCCTATTGGCCGCTTTCAGATCTGGGCAGATTGCCATAGATTGTTTTTGATTGCTCGTCCCATTATCTGCCCACTCCTCACTTCATTCTCTCGACAACAATTAACATTCCGATAAATCAACCTAATTTCAGCCCCCCTTTCCTTCCCCATCGCCACCGTCGCCGCCATTCGCTCCCTTACTTTCGCCCCATTTGTACCAACGACCACCATAACCACAACCACCCCACCATCAGCCATAGCACTGAGAAGTACAGCCCAGCCCAGCAGTCCACAAATCAAAATCGCCTATATTGTCCTCAGTCCTATTTTGTCAGCCCACAATTATATCTCTCAAGCAGTTCGAACAAGGGCGCACCACTTAAATGCCAAATTGGCCCCAATATATTCAAATTTAACTTTTCAGCCCGTCGCCGCCACAAAGTACAGGTGGATGCATCAATTCGCGTCATTTTACCCTACTCCAATTAGAAAACTATAGTATGCGCCTTGATTACCCTGCTGAAAAAGTGTAATAAGAGAAGTACTCTGATTTCAGGAAAAGTCCGCTTGATTTCTATTCCTAAAATCACGCTTTCTTACCCCATCATACTAAGCTCATATATTTTACCATTACTATAAATAGCTAGCTAGCGACCTAAGTGTTAATTATAACTTCAAGGTAGAACCTTAACTGGTTAAGAAATCTATAACTAGTTATAAATAGTCTGTTAGCTAGTTATCTATCATCCTTGTTTCTTCGGCTGCCGGAAGCCGCATTTAATAAGTTATATATAAGAAGATAGTTTGAAAGGAGAAACCGCAATTTGACCATACTGACAGAAGGACTTTCCTATCTTCACATTTGAAGGAGAAATAATTCGAAGAAGAAGCAGTATAGTATAATATAGCCCCAATTATACTATACCATTTTGACTAACTAAATAACTAACACCCATACAACACACAGCATATAGCCTACTAACTAACTACTGGCTGAGTGTCTTCTGCACCTATTATACAATAGTAACGGCATCTGCATACTATTATTACTAAATACCTCCTTTTGGGTCGGGTTGATCAGCCCAACCCCTAAATTAAATATATGAGCCTTTAGTACTTGCCTACCTGCCTGTGCAAAAGAGTGCTCATCATCATCAGAGTATCTTAACTCTAACCTGCTCTCACTTTTACTTCGATATTTGTTTCCATCAGTCAATTTGAGTAGACTCATTTTTTCACTTTGCTTTTCACAATCAACAGAATATTCTTTCCAGATCACCAGGCTAAATTAAACTTACTACCTTCACTATTTGGTTCTCTATCTTTAGAAGTTTCTCCTCATAAAACACTTGGACCAGTTCACCACGTCCAGTGAAGCACCATCATTTCCCCCTGGATTGGATCTACCCTGATTGACCTATCCCGGCATATCCTTCTTTTTGCCAGCAATTCTACTCCCTGTTTTTAAGTAGGGAAGACTAGTTTTTGCAAATCTAATCTTAAAACCCAGTATTTATATTTTAAATTTATCTTACCTGTTAAAATTATTCGTTATAATAACTCAATCTGACGATTTAATCAGTATTCAACCTGTGTATACCACTGCCATACTAAATTCTAGTGAAGTTCTTATTTTTACGTGTAATATAAGGAAACTAGACTGTCAGTCACATTCGAGAGACATTGAGACTGACATTTTTCCTTTTAAGTAGTCCTCAATTCGACTTTTTATTCCAACTTTGTTATTGGTTTACTGACACTTTTCTTTACTTTTATCCACTTATTTTTACCACTTAGCGTCTGCGTCTTTTCAAACAGTCTGCGTTAATCTGCTTAAACTGAAAATATGGGTGAGCGAGAACAGTGGGATAACAAACTGCAGTTTCTGCTAGCCCTGGTCGGCTACGCCGTTGGTCTGGGAAATGTCTGGCGCTTTCCCTACCTGGCTCAGAAGAATGGAGGTGGATGCTTCCTGATTCCCTACCTTACCATGTTGTCCCTAATAGGAGTCCCACTGCTGGCCCTGGAACTAGGAGTCGGCCAGAGACTCCGCAAAGGACCCTGGCAGGCCTACTCTAATATATCCAGATTCACTTTTGGTATGGGAATAGCCAGTGTGGTCGCATCTTTGGGAGTCGCAGCTTACTACAACACTGTTATTGCTTGGTGCCTCTACTATTTTGTGGTATCCTTCCAGTATCCACTTCCCTGGGAAAAGTGTCCCCAAACATTCGATCCAGTGACCAATACATCTGTACCAGTACAAGAATGTGCGCAGAGTTCTGATGTGCAGTATTATTGGAACAGGAAGGTTCTCAATATTTCTCCCGGCATCGACGATCCAGGAGAATTCAACTTCCCCATGGCCTCGTCTATTTTCGTAGCATGGTTTATTCTATTCGTCTGCATGTTCAAAGGGATCAAATCACAAGGAAAAGTTATCTACTTTACTTCTACTTTTCCCTACGTTCTTCTCACCGCTTTCCTAATCAAAGGACTTTCACTGCCAGGTTCTCTCGAAGGAATCAAGTTCCTGTTTCGACCAGACTTCTCTAAGTTACTAGACGGACACGTTTGGCTCGCAGCAGCCGAGCAGATCTTCTATTCTCTGGGACTGGCGGGAGGCAGCTGTATTGCAATGGCCAGTTATATGCCACACCACAATAACTTCCTGCTGGATACTGTCTGCATCGCAGTTATCAACACTTGCACATCGCTCTATGCCGCCTGCGTCATCTTCTCCGTCCTTGGATACATCGCCCTGTCCAAGTCCCAGAAGTGTCTCACCGGTCTAGGTCTGGATTCCTCCTTAGCTGGAACTCTAACAGCCAGCACTGCTAATGTCACAGGAATTGATGCCTCTGGATGTACCGTAGAAGCATTCATGGAAAAAGGAATAAGTGGGAGTGGTCTGGCTTTCATGACCATGGCCGAAGTATGTGTCGAATTCGGACCCTCTGGGCCTGTTTGGGCTGCTCTCTTCTACTTCATGTTGATTACATTAGGATTGGACTCTACCTTTGGAACCCTGGAATCTGTTTTTGCATCTATTCTAGACTTCAAGAGTACCAACAAGTACCTTAAGACTCCTTTTGTGTCTGGAGTAATATGTCTGCTATCTTTTCTGTTTGCACTTTGCTTTGCTGCTGGAAGTGGCGAGTACGTATTCCAGATGTTCGACAATTATGCCGGCGCTCTACCTTTCGTCTTGCTCGGTATATTCGAGTGCATAGCTATCGCTTGGGTCTATGGCCTGGACCAGTTCTCCGACGACATCCAACTGATGACTGGAATGCGACCTCCGTTTCTTCTCAAAGCATGCTGGATGTATTTGTCACCTTTGATTCTGGCAGTAGCTTTCGTGTGGGGAGCTCTGTTCTCAATCTTGCGTGATGGAGCCATGTATGCTATTTGGGTGGCTGAGAAGGGGGTGCAAGAAGACGTGCCCTACCCCACTTGGGCTCAATACACGTGCATGTTCCTCACATCTCTGTCTATAGTCTGGATGCCTCTTATTGCACTAGCAGAAGCAGTTGGACTCCACTTTCCCCAGTTCCCAAGAAGTGACTTCCCAGTGGACGAACTGAGAAAGATCCACCCTGAAGACAACTACGAGCCCTCCTTTATTGACCAGAAGTTCTTCAGGATAACGTTGTCGAGGAGTTACCGGGCGACAGGGGTTGACTTGGCCAAAAGTAATGGGGGTGCTGACTCCACCGTGCTTGCCTTGGACGGGAAGAATGACTTCAATGACAAACAAGTGGCCGACACGCAGGCTTAACTAACCAAATAGTCTGAAACGCCACAGTCACACAATATCAACTGAGTCGAGTGAGTAAACCCATTTTCAGCTCTAAATAAGGATACCCCGGGTTGACCTCCTTACACCGAAAATGCTTATCATACAATTCCATACAACAAAAATCATTGACATACAAGTCCATACATCAAGTGTATGGAGAAAATGCTTGTCATACAATTTTCATACATTTTCGTAAAACAATAGAAAAAAAATTAAAACAATTTCTGCGGCTTTTTGAGAACAGTTGAAAGACTGGTGACAAAAAAAACTGATTTTAAATTTTTTTTTGAAAAAAATATTACCATACAATTTCCATATACGACACCCAAATTTTTTTCAAGTAATTTTGAGAATGTGTCCCAATTTTTTTTTTCAAGCGCAAATCGAATTTTGTACGCAAACAAACATTTTCCGAAAAAAGTTTTTTTGCATACAAAATTTAATTTTTTGTGTGCAAAACGTAGTCCTGGATACGATAATCTTGGCTTTTTTTCTTTTCACTTAAAATTTTTTTTGAAAACGCTGAAATTTCCTATTTCTTTTGTATGGCGTGTCTATGTATGCCTTGATCAATTTCTGATAATTTGAAAATTCACAAATTTAAAATAATCATCATTGAAAATTTTTGCCAAAAATTAAAAGTTTGTTACTTTTGTTATATCATTTGTGAAAGACAGCTGGAATACAATTCAGGTCAGTTTCTATGCATTGTAAATGCAAGACCGTCCAACCTTTGGTGCTTTGAGTAACCAAGGTCTTTGAAACTTGTGTTCCGTTGCAAACACAACCCAAAAATTTTCAGAAAATAAATTTACGAACAAAAAAAAAATTTTTGGTTATGGGAAAAAAACCTATTATACAATTTCCATTTATCGGAAAATGCTTATCATAAAGTTTTCATACAACACCCTGAATGCTCCGATTGCCTTTTGAGGTCTTTGCAGCAGTAATAACATAAAAATATTAAAAGTAGAAAAAAATTAAATTTGAGATTTTTGGGGAAAATCATTCTCACACAAGTGATAGATTTTGCTCCCATTAACAAATCAATTATGGCAAACAAGCTTCCTTCAACCAATTTGGAACGATTTCTAAGACGGTTTAAATCTCCGCTTTCGCGTTAATATCGCGAAACATATCGCGCGTTAATAGTCCCAATTTGTCCAAAATGGCAATCTGTAAACCACAATAATTTTATGAAAAAAGATCACAGGTGAAATACATTTTCAAATTTAAGATCAGTACAACAATACCTTTTGAATGATAAAAAAATTTGTCAAAATTCTAGTTAAAAATCCTAATTTTTTCCGAAGTAAAAAAACCATCCCGAGCACAATTATTCCGTTACTTTCGTTACGAAAGTCGGAACAATTTTTTTTTGAAATTTTTTGCAACAGAATAACCGGCAAGCATACATTTTAGTTCGACCACAAAACAGAAAGAAAAATGTACTTTTACTTTTTCGAAGTTAATAATCCCTTATACTTTAATAATCTCTTAAGATGAGCCCTTATAACTATACAACACTTTAAGAAGAGTTGGCTAGCAATTTTTGTTTCACAATGAAATTATTCCATAGAAAATTATCCGCTTTTTGCCAAACTTTAGTTTGAATAGCAAAACTGCAGATCAGTTTTTGTCGGCATTAAGGAACATTTTTTTCCGTCGATTGAAAACGAAGAGGAACTTTGCATTCGAATGTGCTTTAATTTTTTTTCTGCTTTTTTCTCTAGGCAGTATCAGGTACCACAAACAATCATCGCACTGGGTTGAGTGATATATAATATTAAAGCCCTTTCAGTCGTGATTTCAACGACATTTTAAATTTCTAAAAAAAGTTTCCTAGTGTCAAAAAATACCGCTTGAAATTTTTTAAATTTTTCGTATATTTTCAAGCGAGTGAAGCGAGCGAGCAGGTTTGTTTTGTTTTTCAATCAAAATTTTTACCATAAACATTTATCGTAATGGGTGGAGTGATATATCATATTAAAGAGTGATATATCAAATTTGAAATTAATTTTGACGGCAATTTAAATAGCAGAGTGGCAAGGCGCGTAATTCGAGAGTGTCAGATTAATGATTAGATCTCCTGCCATAGCAAGGACAGTGTGAGAGGACATGTAGCTTCTGTTTTAATAAAGCGTGACCTATTTTGGCTAAAACCACCATTGATTATGGTTGTTTTAGTGTATTATGGTGGTTTTAGCGTAATAAAGCGTGTATTTACTTGTGCTGTGTTTTTTTTTTACAAAAAAAACAACAACTTGCAGTCCTCTAGCAAAACTTATAAAACATTTTATTTTTAAATTGGTTTGTAGTCGAGTGAAATATAAAAAAACAGATTCCGCTGCATGTTCATCCTTGCTGGTAGGAATTCAAATTTTTTTTGCAAATTTGGGTAGCCCAAACAGAAGCTGCATGAAGTTTGTTGCTTCATCAAAATACCTTTTTTTTCGATGGTGTGGCAAAAAAGTCTTGACATAATTCTCTGACTAAAAATTTCTAAGACTCGGCAACTGGAGTTCCTTCTTCCTTAGTGCAGAAAAATCATTTTTCTGTGTAATTGAGAAATTTTCAGGAGAAACAATCATTAGTTTTTATGAACAGCATTAACCACTGATCTAATCTTTGTGGCAATAACCGGCTCTAAATTTTGTCATAAGTCCCACCCTCTGTCGGCAAGCTTGCAATACACTGGCCCGACTGCGGCGGTCATTATTTTATTCTTTATATTTGTTCAACAAAAGACAATTCTCGGCCTAACGGCTTGTTAACACAATTATTACTTGGGACTGTTTTCGGACTGTTTTGTATCGGACTGTTTTTTCATTCATTTTCATCTTTTCCGGACTGTTTTGTATTGGACTGTTTTTGTACATACACTGTTTCTCCCACGCAATACTATTCATCCCAAGCACACGTTTAACGAGGTCGAGTGATGTTTAATGTTATCGCCCTTTTGTTTGTGACCAGGAACTAAATTTCAACAAAAAAACTACTCATGTTGTTGAGAAAAAAATCTCCAACGTAATTTCGGACAAATCTATAGCTATTAACGAACGGATGATGTGCTCATACTGGCTAGAAGAAAAACACTAGTTTCGGATATTTGTCAATTAACACGTAACAAACAAAATAAAAAAGATTCTCCTCAGGAATTTTTTAGGCAAAAACACATCCCTTTACAGCAAAAGGCTTCAAACAGGCTTCTGGTTGAATGAAGTGATCACTCAAGGCGTCATTAAACCAGAAGCCTGTTTGAAACCTTTTGCTGAACTGTTTTCGGACTGTTTTGTATCGGACTGTTTTTTCATTCATTTTCATACTTTTCCGGACTGTTTTGTATTGGACTGCTTTTGTACATACACTGTTTCTCCCACGCAATACTATTCATCCCAAGCACACGTTTAACGAGGTCGAGTGATGTTTAATGTTTTTTCTTATGTGATGAAGAAAAAAACAGTCCAATACAAAAAGCCCGGTTTAAGGTCACCGGTGGGCGCGCTACCAGCGCGTCGCCGCTTTGTGGCGATAACCGGCTCTAAATTTCGTCATAAGTCCTACCCTCTGTCGGCAAGCTTGCAATACACTGGCCCGACTGCGGCGGTCATTATTTTATTCTTTATATTTGTTCAACAAAAGACCATTCTCGGCCTAACGGCTTGTTAACACAATTATTACTTGGGACTGTTTTCGGACAGTTTTGTATCGGACTGTTTTTTCATTCATTTCCATAGTTTTCCGGACTGTTTTGTATTGGACTGTTTTTGTACATACACTGTTTCTCCCACGCAATACTATTCATCCCAAGCACACGTTTAACGAGGTCGAGTGATGTTTAATGTTATCGCCCTTTTGTTTGTGACCAGGAACTAAATTTCAACAAAAAAACTACTCATGTTGTTGAGAAAAAAATCTCCAACGTAATTTCGGACAAATCTATAGCTATTAACGAACGGATGATGTGCTCATACTGGCTAGAAGAAAAACACTAGTTTCGGATATTTGTCAATGAACACGTAACAAACAAAATAAAAAAGATTCTCCTCAGGAATTTTTTTTAGCAAAAACACATCCCTTTACAGCAAAAGGCTTCAAACAGGCTTCTGGTTTAATGGCGCGATCACTCAATGCGTGCAACGATTTTACATACATCAACTCGTAAACAATTTTTTCGGCTAAAACCACCATTGATTATCCATCCAGTCATCCATCTAAATTAGTCCGAAAAATATCAGAGTTTTTTTTGAAAACTGGTCAAATTATTGGAAGTTTTTTGCAGAAGTCAGAATAACAATTGAAACTGCTAAAACAGGATGTGACTTTAGGACGGGTGGGCAATTGATAAAAAGCTTCATTTTCTTGATCATTCTTTTTTGTTTTTACAGCAATTTGGTTTGATTAGCCTATCTAACTGAATTTTGCAATCTTCGACTGAGGCAAAAAACACGCTTACAAGAGGCTTGGTATGATCATTTTTTTGTTGCCTTGTTGTGATCATCAGCAAGAATTACTACTGAAAATATAGAGCTTGTAGAATTGCTCCTAAAAATAAAGCCGTTTTTTGAAGTAGAAGCACGGAACAAAGCCACTGAGGATATTTCCAGAGCAAGAACATCTCTGAAATTAATTAAGATATACTGGCTATTTTACCTCCTTTGAAACAAAACTTAATTGTGGTTTCTGCGATATGCAGAGGATCTATAAAAGACTATCCAGTCTTTCTAAGCATAGTCCGCTTTTCTTATTTCCCAACATTTCAGACTGAGTTTTTTTTCGCTGATTGAAGCTCTTTTCTTGCGCCTCAAGGCCGTTTTCTGCGTCTAGAACTTTCACATTGTGCCACTATTGCAGCCGTAATTGGTCAGGCTGTGGTAGACCTGAAGCTAGAATTTTTTTCCAACTTTTTGTGTCAAAAGTAACAAAATATTTGTGCTCGGGGTGGTTTTTTTTTCCTCAGACAAATTTCGACTTTTTAACTAACCATTTTTGACCAAATTTTTTTTCTATATCATTCAAATTGTATCATTGTCCTGAGCTAAAATTTGAAAAAGTTCAAATGTGATCATTTTTTGTGAAGTTATGGGGTTTTCGAGATTGCTATTTTGGCCAATTTGAGACGATAAACACGCGATCTGTTTCGCGCTATTGATGCGTAAGCGGAGATTCAATCCGTCTCAGAAAGTATTCCAAATTGGTTAAAGGAAGTTTTTTGCCATAATTGTTTTGTCACTAGGAGTGAAATCTATGACATGGTTCTTTAAAGGAAAAACTGTAACGAAAGAAACATTTTCGCGAAATGTGCTCTCCAGTAGATGTAAGTTGAAAGCCGTCTATGACCTTGGGAATTTGCATTAGATAGATACGGAAGGTAGATTGATATTTTTGAACATGAGGATTCTATCATTTTTGTTTGGGGAACACAGCCTGTCCTTTTCCCTGCTTGCGCAGTACGTGGGATTTGATGCAAAAACAATTGACTGTTCGTTTCAGGGTCACTTAGAGCCACAGCAGAAAATGACGAAGAAAGAAGAATAGACGACAAATGGAGACATGAGACATGAGACATTGATGGACGACCGTGACATGTCTTTCTAATCAAACAAGCTCAAAACCAAAATTAATGCGATATAAAATGATCAATTTGAAATTACCTTCTGAATAGCTGCACACATCTCTATATTCATTATACTCTATTTGAAATCTCTTTTGGCAATATATTGGCTTATTTGTACTTATTTTGGTTGTTTGTTTTGATCTCCGACTTCAGTGAGTCCGAAATGACATTTAAAAAACTAACAAACATGGAAACAATATAAAAATTTCCATCAATTTTCGGCAAACTTTTCAACTTTTGGCTCACTTGACATTAATTTATACCCCCATAACTTGATGTTGCTTCATCCATGCCCCTCTGTAGCCTATATGTATGGTACAAACAGTTAAACAAGAAAATGAAGTAGTATGTAGATGTACTTAACCATAAATGGCGTGAAAACATGTTGAATTTTATCAGTGTTTTATTAATTCAGTATCGCCATCCCATTTCAACCTTGTAAAACAATTGAGCGGTATTTAAAAACCTTTCAAATTCAAATTCCTTAGATCTAGCAGTTGCGAGTGAGACGCAACAAAGATGTTGGCTTTCCAAGCTGTCGAGCAAGTCAAAATAACAATTACGGTGACAAACAGTTCATTGCTAAATCCCAAGTTTCGCGCAAACAATAATACGATGGAGTAATGAGAATCGACAATTGCTCTGCAAGTATTACCGACGGTTGTTCCGACTTGGAAGAAAACGGAATATTTAGGCTTGAGGTGGTTTTAATCAATCAATGTTTGACAATCGAAATATTAATTTTTAACAAAAAAAATTTATACCCCATTGAAGATACCGAATTCTTCAGATCAAACTAAAAATGGGCGCTTTACCTCCGATCATTTTTTGCTGGGAATCGATAATTGCCAACTTGGCTATGCTCTCGACTAATTTATGCAGGCTTTGAAGATTTTAAACTTAATCCTGTTAGCTGAACGCTAATTTTTTATGTGTGGTCAATTATTCCGCACAAAAAAAAAACGTTTCAAACTGAATTACGGCTAGCTAATTGGTCGTATTACTTTCGTTTGACTTAATTTTTTACACTCGAACTTTGATATTGTCCAAAACTATAATTTTTCAATACTTTTTTTTTCCCAAAAGTTATTCGATATGGATTAAGGGGCAGTCGGAAAATTCAGAGCTTTGCCCTGATATACGAGCAGTCTTGTTTTCATTTGTGTAGTTTTTTGCTTGAAAAGATTAAAAGATTAAATTATTTTCTATTCTTTTTTTTACTGTCTAAATTGACCATTATCAATGACAGTTTGGTGAATCCACTGAGAATCTATTTTTTGAAGATATTTTATGAAAACTATCCCCCATTCGCTATGTTAATTACAAAGTCTTTCATTTAGCTTACACAAAAGTGTTAAGTAGACAAAATTGCAAACCTCTATTCAACTTGGAACGATTTCTCAGATGAATTAAAGCTCCGCTTAAGTGTTGATAACACAAAATATATCGCATACTAATTATTTGGAAGCGGCCAATGGGCAAACTTTTAATCCCAACGGAAAACTATCACAGGTGAAATTTTTTGATCAAAGTGTGTAATTCGCAACAACTTGCACTGTTGGCTTGTTTGCAAGATTGTTGATGAATTTCAAAAGTCTACACACACCAAATGGTGCGTCTATTCAAGGAACAGTTTTGTCTGGAAATTTTTTTCTTTAAGTAGTTATTTTGACTCGGCTGCTTTAGTTATTCCAATTTGAGTTGAGAAACAAAGTTTGTCAACCTAGACATAGCAAAATACTTTTTACTGATCCTATCTACACAAAAACTTTAAATATGAACGTTTGAGGTAAATTGATGTACGTAATTTTAATTGAATACTGAAGAAAAAAACAGAAAAAAATCCGAAAACACTAACTTCCTTTTCGTTTTGACATGACAGCATTAAAATGATGAGCCAAACTGAACAATTATATTTAAAACGATTGAAGAATATGCCTTTTTTACTATGACTATCGAGCGTGCCCAAATTCTCTCAAAAGCGTCATCACACTACACGCAAAAACTAAACTCATTTATTTTTTCTAAATCGAATTTTTGTAGTGTCGAAAAAACGGTTTGAAATTTTTAATTTTTGGTCCAACTTCGAGCTAATAAGAGGACCGCGTAGGCTTACAATTGTTTGCTTTTTTCATCCGTAAAAACTCAGTTTTACTCGAGTAAAGGTAGTTTTGGAGTTTTTTGGGAATCACATACTTAAAAATTCAAAAAAACTTTGCAAAAAAAAATTAAAAAACAAGATTTTATATTTTTTCCCCTTTTTTCTTGTCATTTTTCTTCAAAAACTGTTTTCCAAGTGACCTATTTTACTAGGACTTTCAAATATGCTCAGCTCTTCTATTCTTTTATTCTGATTTGTTCATCACAACATGTAGCAAATTCGGCCGGCCTGCTATTCTTGTTTTTAATTGCTTTTACTTGCAAATGCGTTTGTATAATTACAATTATAATGATTGCTTTGTCTGATACTAGAAAGCCGTGTCAGATACTTGATTGTCATGGTTATCTAAGTATGTGTCTGGTGTCAATTTCTTTTTGCAGTTTCCAGTGCCAGTTTAAGTGTTGAGGCACACCTGAGAACAATCGAAGCAACATTTTTCCGTGTGTGTGTCCGTATTTAAACCACATCCATTCTCATCTCAGATAGTAAAAAATTGATTTTTTAATTTCTTATGCACAAAAATTGCACAATGGTCCTTCTGAACACTTTTATGACTTTTTTTAGATGTAGCGAGAGTTGTGTCACAGAAAGACATTTGTGATCAGGGTAAGTTTTTCTTGACTTCGGCTCAATACCTTCTGACAATAGGAATTTCTGCCATATGATCATCGTCGGTTTTTGATTCCGTCTCAGCTTCAACGAACAACGGAGTTTATTTTTGTCGGACGATTTATCCGCTGGATCAGGTCTAAGTATGCAAGAGGTACGTTTGTGCTTTGCAAAAAGTAACCAGCTTCTGTTACTTTTTGGTTTCAAATTGGCTGGTAGATAAATCTATCTCCTGTTGCAACCAATGTTTTGCTTCCTTCCCATAGGTCGCCTGCTTAAACCATATTTGATTTCTGTCGCAGTAGATTTAACCATTTTTAATGTTCAACTCTTTGAATAAATTGAATCGAAGTTATAATGATTGCTTTGTCTGATCTTTGATTGCGGTGGTAATCTAAGTATAGGTGTCTGATATCAATTTCTAATTACATGTTCAGTTTGTGTGTTCGTATGAGATCTAAAACAAATCCTCACTCATCTCAGTTAGAACAAAATGACATTTCAATTTTGTTATTCAAAACCAAATATTTTCTTGACTTCGTCTCAATCTTTTCTGACAATCGGAACGTAGGTCATATGATCATTGTCGGTCTTTGATTCAGCTCAGCTTAAAGAACAGTATGGTTAATTTTTCTCGGTCGCATTATAACCGCTAGTTCATTTCGACGAACCCATGACGTGTTTTCGCTCTTCGCATGATGTAACTTGCTTCTGTTGGCTCTTGGCTCTTTAATGGCTGGTAATTAAATCTGCTATTGCAACCTAGGTTTTTGCGCCATTATAGGTCGCTTGCTACAACCTAAGTTATTGTCGTATGACAGCTGATAAAATCCGATGATAGAAATAATATGCTTTTAATGGTTAGTCTTTTGATTAAATTGCATCGAAATTAAGTTAGCTGCATTGTCTGATACTAGAACACTAGTGTTGCAGGAAAACCAAAACGCAAAAAGAGTCCCTGTGGGGTCGATCTGTCGATTCATACATTGGAATGCCGCTACAAGTCGACCGAGCCAGTATTAGCACAAATCAGGACTTATTTTCGCGTTCTGGACAACTGCTGGACAACGAAATGTACCCTGTTCGTTGTCCAGGAGTTATTTACTGACGATTGTTGTCTCTTCATATTCGCTTATTTAAAACGAGCTCAGTAAGTTTTTAATTCATCTTTTCAATTGAGCAATTGCTAATCAAGTTGCATGCTTGATATTGAAGTCAAAGATCAAAAAATGATCACGCCACCTTGCAGCTCTAATAGGGGCTAACTTTGGAATTTCTCTAGACTGGTGAAAGATGGATTTTAAGGGAATGTTGCCAGTCATTTTTGAAAAAAGACGTCCTATGAGAAATTGTGTAAATCTTTTTAAGCAAAACACTACGGTTATTTTGTTCGTTGCTAACATACTTTTTTCGACAGTGGTCAAAAACTTGGATACAAACATAGATAAAAACCCTAAGTTTCAGTGATGCATCACATTTCTTTAAACTTATAAGCTCGCTGCATACTGACCTCTCAGTCCAATCGTGAGTGTAAACTTCTCTTACTGATTTGGTTTCATCGAAACAAAAAGTGTCACAAAAGATACAATAAGCTCCGATTTCTTTTTTGGAATCGATTGTATTGTGGTATGATTTGGAGTAGGCATTAGACTTTTCTTCTGGTATTCCATAACCTAGAAATATACAATCTGTGTAAGTTCTCTGCATTTTTTATTGAATGTGAATCCTCTTTGTTTAAGTAGATCATGTTGTGTATCAAATGACACCAAACACATCTAATTCAACCTGATAAACTATCGAGGCTTTAAGGGCCTTCAGCATCTGCCGCATGGTTTATTGAAAAATAGCTGAGATGCTTTTCAGTCCCTTTTTTTTAGCCCAGTAACGCGCAAATTTTTTCTCGTGGTAATCACTGTGACTGCCATGTCTTGAAATTATTTTTGGAGCTCAGTATACCCATCGGATTTGGACAGTTTAGAATTTGAAAAATATTTGGATCGTTATGATTTTCAGTTAATCGACTCAAGGATGGGCAGTCAACCTATCAAGACATTATGAGACACAGTTTTAGCATCACCAGAGACTCTATAATGCATAGATTGATCAATTTTTGTCGTGCTGTTGTTTTTCATGTTGCTCTAATTCGCCAAGTTGCTCATAAAGATAAACCTGTTGCTTGTCTATTTCAAAGAAGTTTTTGACAATCAAATAAATTCTCAATATCGGTCAATCATTGAAAATTAATCTATCCAGAATCTTTGAAAAACCCCGAATATTTGTCAACATAAATTAGTCATGTGTTTCATCTTGACCATGGATTTCGACATCAAGTTGCCAATTTTTTTCCAAATGACAATTGCATGACTGTCACAGGATGTGCTATAGTAAATCAAAACAAATTTAACACCACGCTATTTGATTCCCAAAAATTTTAAATCCTTCATAAAATTTTAACTCCATCATAATTTAACACCAAAATAATGATGTGCGAACACTTTATCTTAACTCCCATATCGTTAAAGTTAATCCTGCAATTCATGCACGCATCATATTAAATTTATTTATTAACATCGTTAGTAAGAAAAAACGTGCTAACTTAATAAAAACTTGAAGTAACTTTGACGTAAATTAGATAAAATTTTGACGTAACTTTTCTGACTAATAAAAAACTCTGGCGGTCTTTTTACGCTGCACTCAAGTCACAAACAAACGCAAAAACCAGAAAAATAACTATAAATAAGTTTTCTTTTGAATTCACGGCTTCATTTAAAACCAAACGAATTCTTATGGAGTCGGCACACAAAAAAAATAATGGAGTCAAGCAAAAAAAAAATTACCGAAAACTGGATTTGCTCAAAATATCAAACACAAAAATATCATCATCTGTTATTACAAAAAATACCTTTTTGATCGATACGCGTGAAGAGCACAATAAGGACATTTCATCGCGACAATCAGATGCTCGAAAAGTCCTCAAGCAATTAAAACGCTCAGCAGGAGATTAACACCGACTTTTGCAGTTGTCAGTGTGGTTTTGCCATTACCGAACGATATGGTTACTCAATTTGCTCTCCCAACTAAAAACAAATTGATTTTAAAAGCTGCACGCACACGCAAGCAACAAGCAAAATGCCCCCCATCCCCGTTTCACAAAATTTCGAATTTCCTAAGAGTTAGGGAAGTTTTTTTCAGAATGCCAAAGGATCGATTGATCACGAGAGAAAATATTTGTGTGGTGATCCCAAAAAAATTTTGTTTTCTGGTTAGCCGATAGAACCTTTAAAAAAATCCTACAAAATTTTTTTAAAATCCTATTTTCCATTCATGTTAATAAATTCGGTTTCACAAAAGCTTGCATATATGCCTTCGTTCCAATTAAAACTAAAAACAAAACACGAGTTGGCGATAGCCCTAAATTTGCTCCCTTTCCTTTGAAAAAAAAGAAAAGAAAATAATCAAACTGTATGATATGATCATTCAAGAAAATCTGAATATGCTGTTTGAAAAGAATATGCAGCAAGAAAATTGACAGAAACTGTTTAGAACTAAAAAAATATATATTGACGATCTGCATCTCTTTTTTTAGCTTTACGTATATAAAATGCATGGTGCCAAACCAAGAATTTTAATTCCCACCTTTCTTCTGGAACCAGCAAATTGCGGCCATGATGGAGATTGCTAGGACAAATGCTGTCGAAGGATAGCACTTTGGCATCCTACCTTATTTCAGCGGGGCCCACTCTTATATGTGGAAAGTTGCATGTAGCATTTATACCAAAGCTTAAGAACGCGCTAGAAAACGTTTAAGTAGATAATCTCATCCATATCTTCAGCATCTTCTCCGGGCATTATACGGCTTCTAAGCCTCTTCTGTTTGACCTCAGGGCAAATCTGCCAGCTAGCTTTTTACAGATTGTCACACAAATCTGATTCCTTTGTTGCTAAAACTGGAAACATTTCGCTATTGTAGCGTTTGTTTGAGTTAAAGCACAAATTTTTCCGGCTAATTTCGCTAACAATTATATTTCGACTATGGAGTTAGTACTAATCGGTTTCAAAAATTCTCCGAAACAAATATCTTTGGCAGTTTTCTGTCGTTTCTTGTCAATAAGCTAAGCAATCAAAATTTGGCTCTTGTTAAGAGTGAACAGTTTGCTTGAAATCTTTATCATGCATTTCCAGCCATTTGTTAAAAATCTAATCTACGTAATTTAAGCTTTCCGACAAGAAAAAATCTTGACTTGGGAAATTTGCTTTGTATCAGCAAAGTTTCTGTTTTTTTTTCATTGACTTTACCCAGCATCGGAAAAAGAAGCAAATCTTGATGTCTTGAAAAATTTCGTATTCCAGAGTCCTCTTTGATTGCAATAGTCAAGGTTGATTGATAGATCCCTTTGACTCAAATTTAGCTAAAGTTATACGTCTCGGTTAGATTATATCATAGATCAAATTCGATTTGGTCCTAGATTTGAAATGATATTCATAAAAACAGATAAATTAAAAGGGGCGACTGAATAGAAACGTTTAAAGGTTATGCACAACTGTTCACCTATTGTTAACTTCTTTAACCAATGGAAGGGACTTAAAAGTTTTTAATATAATACTTTTCTTTCTTACAATTTTTTATTGGGCGTTAATGAAAAGAAGGGAAAATCCAATGCCCGCGGTCAGTTGAGAAGTTGTCCGACACTAAAGTGGTTGCTCTCGGTGTCAGTTTTGATTGTTTTATTTGACTTAATAAATTGTTTTACTTAAATTGTTTAAGCGTTGAGTGACTCTACGAAAAAAAACTAGGATAAAAAATTTAGAAGAGATTCTTTCAGCCGTCTGTTTTGGCGTAAGAAAGTAGAGTCACAAAAATGCAGGCATGCTCATCCGAAACGTTTTTAGTTTAGTTTTATTGCACCAGCTATTAGACTTCAATTCTTTTTAATTCTCTTATCCTTCTTTTAATCAGGAGACAAATTGTTGCGGTTTATTGATTTTTTAAATAAAAAAAAAATATTGAGTTTAACTGGCGGAACTCATAATATTTTCGACCTGCTTTAGTGATTTTAAAATTTAGAGCAGTGGGGATTCATCTATTTTGAAAGCCATAAAATAGACACACTCCGACTGACTGGTGTCGATGATAAATATTAAGTTCCCTCGATCCTCCATTAAACTTTATGAAAAAGTTTTACCTTTTTCCAAGATTCATAAAACTGAAAGAACTAAAAAAATCCATTAAGAATTCGAAAAATTAGATATTTTGATTTGGCTATTGAAGTTTTAAATGATGTTGTTCAGTGTGAACGATATTAGAATAGAAAAGGTCCGATCGGATCTTTCGTAAACAATTAAAGCAATAGCTTTTTATATTAGGGTAGCAATTCCAATACTACACTTGCCTCGTGCTATGAAATTTTCTAATCATGCCAGGGCGTATGCTGGCTTACGGAATTCATTGTTTTAATTATCTGTTCTCTCTGCTACTGCTCAAAAAACAGCAGGCTGCTCAAGCTCCAAATTGTAAAATAAAATGACAAAACTATTCTGAACAGAGTCACAATTTTTAAATCCGATTTAGTTGTTGAAAACCATACTAACAATATGAAGTAATAATTCGCAGACTGAAATCAAGCTTGAAAAATTTTTCAGGCCAAGTTTTCTTTAAAAGCTTAAGAAGTTTATGTAAGCCACACCATTTCGATCACATAGTAGTGTGTTTTCAGCACATAGGCGGTGAAAAATTCGTGCAGAAGTCAATCTAATCTGGTCTGAGACCACTAAGTTGAATAATTTTTGTTCAACTTCATACTTTATTTTGAGCTTGCGGAAGTGACATTCAAAAACAAGTTCTTTCAAAGTTTTGTACTGATTTTCTATGAATGACGTCTGAGACAATTAATTTGAGTTGAACTTTAAAATTCCTTAATGGATGATGCGCGTGCTGAACGACGTAAAAAACATCAAAGTTTATGTTTTTTGATATAATTTTTTTCCTGTTTTTGATCTGATATCTTTTTGTTGAACTAGAACTCGTAGAATTTGATTTTGCGAATGCTGAAGCGTTATTCATAAAAACAGAAAACTTTTTTTGAACATAAATTCTATCAAATTTTTCTTGATGATTATTTGAAAGTCTACTGAGACAATTCATTTGAATTATTCTCTTAGAGTATCTTACTTGACCTCGTGAATGCTGAAGCGACATTCAAAAAATTGTCAAAAATAGTTCCTTTCTAAATTAAATGCTATCAGTGTTAGCGAAAAAAATAAGAAAGCAAGCAAATCTCTCATAAACTTGCCTTGATATAAGCAGCCCGAATGGAATTTTAACGCAAAAATGTCCTAGGAAAACCATAATGCAATTCCGTACAGAGAATTTTTCGAGAGATCAAATTTGTCGTATCAAAGATGAGGTAAAAATGTAAGGCAGCAATTAGTTTAATACTTCCAGGTAAATGTGTTTTTATTGGTATTTGAAAATTGATAAAAACGATTAAAAATGTATCATTAGTTTGATTTTTCTTATCTTTTATGGCGTATTTCCCTTTTTTTGGGTGTTTTTGGGTGGTGAAAATTCATGTTCAAATTGTCATTTGTGTTTTAACTTTTATGAACAAATATTTTTGAGTTAAGTTCTTTGGCGATTAAGTGCATTTTTGTTCCAACCATTGAAACTGTGAAGACTACTAAAATTTTGTTTTTTGGTGTTTTAATTTTTTTTATTTTTTGTTTTCCACCCAAAATCATGGGTTAAGCTATATATCACGTTTAAATCTTTTCAGCTATAAATCTAACGACTTGAAAAAACTACCAAAAAACTTTCCCAGTTTTGAGAAAAACCAGCATGAAATTTTCGATTTTGGCCTAGTTTAAAGCGAGTGATGCGAGCGAACAGGTTTATCTTGTTTTCCAAACAAAAGCAATTTACACAAATAATTATCGTAATGGGTTAAGTAATATATCACATTAAAGCCCTTTCAGCCCTGATTCATGCGACACTAAAACTTCAACAAGTTGTCCCAGTGTCGAGGAAAACCGGCTTGAGTTTTTTGAGATCTAATATAATTTCAAGCAAGAAAGCAAGCGATCAAGTTTTTTAAAGGATGACCCATGAAACTTTAGCTTAGCTCCAATAAAGTTAAATCGAATTTTTCAGCAAAAAAATTGAAAAACATTTTTTTTGAATTTCAGAAAATTTTTAGTTTTTTTTTCAGATCTTTCTAACACATGACGCACAAAGAACAACACAAATTTTTTAAAAAGAAATATGGAAAAAAAATTTTAAATTTTTTTTCAGGGTTATGGCTGCAACATTCTGTGCTACTTGCACAACAATCCTTGCTCTTTTTTATGTATATTTAAATTCTGTTGTCAATAAACTAATTGAAAGTCCGAAGAATGAAAAATGACTATTTCAATCTCGAACAAATAAAATTCAAATCTGATAGGCAACTTATTCAAAAACAATATTCAAAAAAAGCTAGTAAATTGCAGTTGTTCCTACTGATCAGAATAGCTTATGAGGAGATGACGTCATTTGCTGACAGGTAGCAACCTCTCGCTAGTTTTTGTTGTGCCATTTAACAGACTGAAGTCTTGCTTGCGGAATAATTGAGCCACATGTTTCTTTAAAAAATTGAGCCACATGTCATTTAACTGAATTGAGTTATCAATTGTTCTGAGACTTATTGTTTGAAATATCGTTTCGATTGGCTTATGGCGCTATTTCTAAAAATAAACTCCCTGAATTTTTTTCAACTTTTTCATGCTCTAGGCAGAGTGAAAATGCTAATCGTCTTGTTGTCTGTACCCTCATAGTCTCATTTCTAGGTAACTATATCTAATTATCAATAGAAATGTTGATGGGAAGATATACTTTTCTGAGCTTTTTTCCCAAAGCCCTATCACTTTTTGATGTTTCTTCCACATGCCATACAGTTTTCTGTTCTAACATATTGTCAGGTCACAGTTGGGCAAAGCTGTGAATTGAATTATTAAAACCCAAATTGTCTTTTGTTTTTGCAGTTGTTAGGGCTTCACTAAAAATCATTTAACTGAATTGAAGTATCAATTGTTGTGGAGCTTGATGTTAGAAATTTCTTTTCGGTGGGCTTGGGGCGCCATTTCTAAAAAAAAACTGCAATAATGTTTTTCAACTTTTTTTCGCTTTTGAGGGCAGAGTGAGAACGATAATTGTCTTGTTGTCTGCACCCTCGTATTGTCATCCAAAACATTAAAAAAACGTAAATTATACGAAAACTTTTTCTTAATTTTTGTTATGAATGTCAACTAAGACAATCAATTTGATTAAAAATTGTAAGACTCCTTATTGATTTTGCACGTGCTAAATGACGCTAAAAATTATCAAAATTTGTTTTTTTTTCATTTAAATTTACTTAAAATATTATTGTTCCGACTTTTGAAGAACGTGACAAAATATTTAGAATCGGGGTGGTTTTTTTAATCTCCAGACAATATTCGAATTTTTAACTAACCATTTATGACGGAAGTTTTTATTTACTAGCCCAAGCGTAATGTTGTCTTACGCTAAACTATAAAATTGTATTTCACCTGAGATCATTTTTTTTGTAAAGTTATAGGGGTTTAAAGATTGCTAATTTGGCCTATTGGAACAATTAACGAGTCATACATTTCGCGCTATCAACGCCCAAGCGGCAATCAAATCCCTCTTAGAAATTGATTGAAGCAGGCTACTTGTCCTGATTAATAGTTCACTAAGCGCATTTTTTTTCATTTTGCTTTATATATGGCACGCGAGGGATGATAAAAAATTCTCGAAAAATTTCAAAATTTTTTTTCCATGTTTTTTTTTGAAAAATTCATCAACTTGTTTTAGGCAAGCACTGCTCCGTTGAATAGCAGGTAACAACTTCAAAATATTGGCTCAATACAAGTCACCCGGATTGAGTTTGATATCAACCAGTCACCCTGGTTGATAAGATCCAAACAGAGAGCTTTTTGAAAATTGCTTGTCATACAAGCTATACCCAAATTTCAAAAACTGTTTTGCAGACTTTTGAACCCACATTTTTGTCTATTTTACAGGAATAATTTTTTCCGATCATCAAAAACAGTTTGTTTGTGGAAAAGAATTAGTGAAACCGCAATTATTTCTATGCTTGTTTTTTTTTTCTGTGTAGATTAAGGTAAATCTGTCAAAAAATAGCCAAAACTGAATTTTTCAAAGTAGAAGCTTTCTAGCTAAATAGAAAAAGTCAAACGTTTTTTTAAAGTGTGGATCAAATTTAATAGATCAACTTGTGGGTTTTCTTAAATGAGATAAGCCTTGATTGTTATGTATGAGGACAAAGCGAAAAAAAAAACAAAGTGAAAAGTCACAAAATTTAAAATATTTTTTCCATGGAAAACGCTACAAGTATGGAAAACTGCTCGTCATTAATTTCACTAATATAGGAATGCTTATCATGCTACAATAATACAATTTTTCTCCACAATTTTCTGAATTCTATGATGATGATTTTTTGTAGCGTGGAATTGCATGCAAAGCATTTGTTTCAACCATGAGTGTTCTTGCAAGAATTGATGTTCCTGTTTGCGCTGAGTTAATCATGTCCTTGAAACTGATTTGATTATTTTCAGAGATGAATGACTCCTTCTTTCTATCTTAATTTCATAGCTCTTAACAAATTTATTAGACAAAGTCTTGTATTTTTGCAAAAATTCTTACCTTGAGACAGTGAAATGTCGTTAAAATTGCAATCGAAGTTTTAAAACTGCAATTAAACTTACACAAGAGCAACGCAAATTGAATGCGGAAGTCATCCGGTCAATCATTTTTCTTCCCTTGAATGAATTTATAATTCAAACTTTTCTTTAGGTTATCTTTATTGTTCCGACTTTCGTAATGAAAGTAGCGGAATATTTGAACTCGTGGTGGGTTTTTTTTTCTTCAGACAAATTTCTACTTTTAACTAGCCAGTTTTGACAAAATTGTTTTTATATCATTCGAAAGGTAATGTTGGCTATAGCTTAAATTAGAAAAGATTTTTTACCTGTGGTCCTTTTTAGTGAAGTTATCAGGGTTTAAAGATTGCCATTTCGGCCAATTTGGGACAATAAACGTGCGATATATTTCGCGCTACTAACGCGTGAGCGGAGATTTAATCCATCTTAGAAATTGGTTGAAGGAAGCTCATTTGCCATATTTGATTTGATATTAGGAGCAAAATTTATCACTCTGTGTTAAATGGCGTGTATGGTGTATGAAGATGATTTTCCCAAAAAATCTCAAATTTTACTTTTTTTCTACTTTTAAATTTTTCATGTTATTACTGCTCCATTGACCTTAAAAGGCAGTAGGAACATTCAAGGCTTCGCCCTGATACGAGCAGTCTTTTTCATTTTAGAAGTTACATCCTTCCTTGTATTGTGACAACATGATTTCAAGTAACTGAAAAATAAACGAAAAAGTTGGCATGCAATTTTTTCTGCAAAACCTAACTTTTCGGAAAGATTGAAAACGATTAAGGAAGATGATAATCCACTCCACTTTACGATGTTCTACGTACTAGGATCAAAGTTGAACCATAAAAAAATGTATTATCTGGTGATTTAAAGCTTTTTTTAAGCGGTGAGTTTGTTTTTTGAAGCGTTCGTTGTTCTGCAAGGCAAGCTGAGGTGATCATCTGTTTCTGTCGGTGCTTCAAAAGAAATACACATTGTTTGAAAATATTGGTGAATGAAGAATAGCAGTGTATGCGTATACGAAAAAAGAACTGGTCTAAACAATCTCAGTCTTTGCTAGCTTGATAGACTTTTTAAAAGAAGCCGGCCGCATATGCGACTACAGAGTTGCATTTTATTACATACTGTGGTTATTATTCGTGTTCTGAAGATAATTAAAACTCAATTTTATCATCAGTTTTGAATCTTGTTAAGCCAACTCTGTCTTCTAGCTTAAATGGTTAACCGAACAATACAAGAGCAGGTAAAAGTTTATTTTTGTGTAACCAATGCGCCCAAGAGCAGTTAGTTAATTAGCTTCGGCTTAGTTATTAGATCTGGCGATTTATACTGCTAAACTTACCGAAGCAGAAAGCGTTAAAATGTGGTTGAATTGGACTGTTTGCCTAAATTTGCATATTTAAGTACCAGATAAAACTAGTAGACTAGCAGTAGTGCTTAACTGATTTTGAGTTCGTTTGAAAAATTTTACATTTGACGAAGTGAACGGTTGTTGAAAAAAATATAAAAATTTTATTATGGTCCTGACCGAACAGCAACAGGCAAGTCAAATCCTTATTTTTATCTTGATGGAGCACAACAGGGGCGGATTTAGGGGAGGGGGCGGGGGGGGGGGGGGGCGGCCGCTTTCCTTCAGGGATCCGACCCCCTGCCGACCCAAATCGTCCCCCCTTTGTACTCTTTTGGGATATCTATTTTTTGGTGACGGACCAAAAAAACTATCTAAAGACGCATTCGGCGCCACCAATATATATTAATTTTGAGGGGGGAGCGCGCGCCAAAAAAACGCCTGTTTTTCGGCCTGTTTTTTTTTTCAAAATTTTGCCTGCGGCGCAGAAATTTTGGCCAAAACAGGGTCTTTGTAATGCTTTGGGAGAGCTCGGAAAATCAATTTGGTCGACCTAAAAAAATGTCGACAAAATTTTTGAATTTTTTTGAAAATCCGCCCCCCCCCCCCCCCCCTCGAGAAAATCCTAGATCCGCCCCTGGAGCACAATATTTACTCAAAATCAGTATGAGGTATGAGGAATGCGTGCCTTACTTTTTGATCCGGCGCGGCCAGGGAAGGAGTTTTCTTCAGAAAGAAGTCAAATTTTAGGTCAAGCTGTTTCACATTTTCAGCTCTTACAAACCTTAAAATAAATCTTTTTCACAAAAAAATGCTGTGCTTTCTGTAGTTCTTTAAAAAAATCCAGGCCAAAAGTCGCGTTATTATTCATCTGCTCGACCTTAGGTGTTTTTTTTGCCTCAGCAGCGCTTTAAAAAAACTTTGGAGCTGGTTGGTCAAAAATAATGCAGGAAAGTTAATGAAAAGAGGAAAAAAATATTATAGTCGAAGGACTGTTGCTGTCCATCGCCCACCCCAACACGCTACTGATCAATCGGTTTGAGATCTTTTGCATTGTTCATTTTCAAAAATCACAAAATGCCATTGCCGATTGTTTTAATGAAAAATGGGTACTGCAAAAATCATATCGGGACCGCTGAATATCATATTTTTAGTAGTTCAAGCTTTGAAAAACCTTCAGGTGTCCCAAAAAATCATATTTCATATCCAATCAAGGACAACTAAGCAAATACGTACAGCAAAGCTTTTTCTGTAAGTTATCGAGCCACAGCCCTAACCATAGGTTAATTTTTTAAGGTTAGCTAAGCTTTGGCTATCTTACGAGACTACGTATTGAAAAAAGCGACTAAAGCATAATTAGCAGATAAAACTAAACTATTTGTAGTTGAGAAATGAGGAAGACTGCAAAAGAACCTCGGAAGATTTAGGCAGAAATCTGCCCTCTCTTGCAATATTCTCATAAGATCTTACAAAATAGTCTATTTTCCTCAACTACCTTCCTAACAGTTTTCTCTTCTAATTAACTAGGGACAGTAGCCCAATTTTTTGAGTTAATTTCATTATTTTGTGGCGTAGCAAGGGATTTGCAGGTTTTTTAGGACCAAATCCGTTTAAAACAGCCTAAGTAACCAGCAAGCATTTTTTATGAAAATCGGTCATAGTGACGAAAAATTAAGCTTCGTTGATGGGGGAAGAAAATGAGCTTTTCTTTTAATTTTTTTGTTTGTTGTATGGAATTTTTTTGGGGATATGACCTTCCGAATTCAAGTGTTCGAATTTTTTGTAATAATTCAACTATGATAAATTTTAGTGGAAAGTTGGTGCTAAAAGTTCCAGACATTAACCGATTTGAAAAGGCATTTCGTCGCCTTTTCCATTGGTGACTTAGTTTGTTCTTGCAATCGGCTACACATGTAGGTGACAGAGCATTACTTGTTTTGATTGATTGCAGGAGGAGCGGGACAGACTGCGGGAGGAGCAGTTTGACCGACTGCGCAAGATCAGCTACATGGCCAATGGGGCCTCCAAGTTTCTCAGGACCATCGGCAGAGATCTCTCGGGGGGAGCGGACGTGGAGGAGATCCTGAGCAAGCAGGAGAGGGGCGACATCCAGCTCATGAGTTTCCAGGACATGGAGTCAATGTTCAAGGTCAGCAACGCTTCAACTCAATCAACTTGAATTATAAATCAGCATTATACTAGCAGCTCAACCTAGCTTAAAACGATTTCGAATATAATAATTATTTTATTTTCAAGCCAAAACTTATAAGCATACATTCCAAGTTAGGCAATTTTTAATAAATGTGAGAGCTGAGTCGGAAATGGCTTGCCAATTTTGGTTTTATTTTGATGGAAGATTGCGCAACAAAGCGTAATGCAGTAGAAAAAACTTAGTATGGTGAATGGGTCGAGTGTTTCTGAGTTAACTGACCTTAGTTAAAACAGTTGGCAAGTAAATTTTGAGTAGAAATAAACTGAACAAAAAGAAAAGTATATCAAAAGAACCATGCTAATCTTCAATCAATACGACTATATCCAAATGTTTTTGATTTTCCCGTAAGTAGGTTTATTTACTACCATCGACTCTCTTGGGACTAAAACTAATCATGATTTTTGAATTATTTACAAACAAAAAGAAGCAGTGTAACAGTTTCCATTCAAATAAATACATGGCTCTATTCAAAAAAATGACAGCCTTCAGTTATTTTTAAAACCTGGTTAAGGATGACGATGACTCGGCCAACAAGAACAAGAACCTGAGCAAGGACAGTCAGCATGGACAAGAGTACATCTGCTGGTCATGTGACAAGTCCCTATATGGTCATAGATTCGTGAACAAAGAGGGACACCCCTACTGTGTGCCCTGCTTCCACGACAAGTTCGGAAATGACTGTTTCAAGTGCAACAAACTCATCGAGGCCGATACTAAGGTAACTTAATCATTATAGCCATGATATCTCGTTTTGGGAACAGATCAATTCCGTTATCAGATATCAAAAAGTCAAAACAATTTTCGGATCTAATTAACATTCTCCCCCCAACGGTACCTACTTGAGAATCTCTACCCCGATAAATAAATACTGTCAATTAGTCCTGATCTTTCTATTGAGAATTATAATTCTGCTGCATTCTGATTGGTCGAAAAATCGACCATTTTGATTTACATAACATTCCCCCCCCCCCTTTCTTGAAAGGGGTGGAGATAGTTAAGTAGGTTCTTGTTCTTGTTGGCCGAGTCATCGTCATCCTTAACCAGGTTTTAAAAATAACTGAAGGCTGTCATTTTTCAACAGGCTAAATTGAATAACAGCTTTTGTTTTTTTTGCCAGAATTTGAATGTATTTGTGGTAAGTTCATATATTCTGGCTTTTCTTCAGCATGCTTGCTTTTGATAATATTCATGTGTATAATTCGTAGCAAAAAGTTCGGACAGACAAAATTAATTAAAATGAGCAATCAATGCTTTTCGATGTTTTTTGCATGCAAAATCTGAAGCTGAACAACCTTGAATTTTTTGTCAGACCAAATTCAAAATGCGAAGTCGTCGATTATCTGATGATTATGCTAGCCTAATTTTTAAATACTGCATTGAAAATCCAGATTTTACTATAAAACAGTTAGCAAAATTAGTTGAAAAATCGAAATCTACCGTTTATGATGTTTTAACAAAGAAGAATATCAAGGAGTTATTTTCAACAAAAAAAAAACAGATTAGGCGGCCCAAAAAAAAACAAACGGAGGTGATGATCATATAATTCAAAATTTGGAAACTAATCACAGAAAAATATTAGCCACCCTGAGCAATAATTTTCCTGTTTCAAGGTTTACTATTCAACGCTTCGGATGCAATTGCCCGCCGTGGTTATAGGTTTTGAGCGAAACTCTGCTTTGTGAACTTTCGACGTTATGTTTATTTCAGTTTTATTTCAGTCCAGACAGTTGCTCTTTTAATTAATTCTGTCTGTCCGAACTTTTTGCAATTCGCTATATAACTGAAAAAGTGTGGTTTTAGGATGTGAGTTTTGAGAAGCAGCACTGGCATGAGAAGTGTTTCACGTGTAAAGAGTGTAAGAAGCCGTTGGACGTGGAAGGGTTCTCCTTCAAGGACAAACAGCTCTTCTGTGAGGACTGCCACGACGTCAATTATGCGGACAAGTGCACCAGATGCGAGAAGCCATTCAAGCCAAGTTGGTTCATTTCAACCTCATCTTACACCTTTAGTTCAAAGTTTACTATCCAAAATTGATCCCAAAACGGGTCATTAGTTCTGAATCAAAAAATGCTCAAGCGCGGTTTAATGTTGAGCATTTGCCAGCTGGTCTTCAATTGTAGAATTATTGTCCTGACTAATAAAAACTACCTCTTGAATTCTAAATTGGTATATGCTTCATATGATTAAGCAAACTGACATTTGCTTGAAATAATAATTTTTCTAGGTCAGCAGAAGTTGAAGTGGAATGGAGGCCAGTGGCACCCCGATTGTTTCCAGTGCGGGGGGTGTGGGAAGGCGATCGGACGCAGTCCCTTCCACCCCCACAAGGACACGCCCTACTGCATAGACTGCTGGACCGAAAACTTCGCCATCAAGTGTACCAACACCAAGTGCGGCAAGGTAACAGAACACTGAAGAAAACCATGTTCCTATGCTGTTTCCTTAAAATCCAACTTCATTAGAACTTTCTTTAAGTTCGATATTGTAATATAGTTCAACCAAAATCATAACTTAGACACTGCTTAAAAATCTCATGAGAGTTCTGAAAGATTTGAGCGTTTCATAGTATTTTTCTAAATATGTAGGCGATCACTAGTGGGGGAGTGACGTATAAGAAGCAGCCTTACCACAGGCAGTGTCTGGGCTGCAGTGAGTGTGGGAAGGAGTTGGCTGGACAGAGGTTCACCCTCAGTGAGGACACATCCCTCCCCCTGTGCGCGGAGTGCTTCACCAGCAAACACGCCAAAAACTGCTACGAGTGTGACACCCCCATCACAGGTGCCACTTAATGCCAACACTCACAAAACCCACTTGTGCTCTCGACTTCACAAAAATTTCATACATTGTCTCGTTCCTTTTCAAATTTTCTGCACTGTGTTTTTGTATCATACAAATTATAAACCTACAGCTAGCTGCAGTCCGCAGCATTTGTAAGGGTTGGGGCGGACGCCCTACCCTATCAGTGATTCGACACCCCTACCAACCAATGTGTCCCCCCAATTGTCTCCTTTGGAGCTATTTTACAAAACCCGTTTTCGGCTGACCGGTTTTTAAACTTTTCTAGAAGCCACTTCGGGAGGCTTCAATTAATACTCATTCTGAGAGGGGAGTGCGCGCCGAAAAAACGCATTTTTTTTCCAGAGTCGCAATTTTTTGGCACCGAAAAAACGCAATTTTTTGATCGGAATCTTCCAAAAAAATACTTGAAAACGACGTTGTTTTTGCTTAATTTTTTTAAACAACTGCGTGCGGCGAACTTTTTTTGTCAAAATAGGGTTATTTTTGCGTTTTGCGAGAGCTGAAAAAAGTTACAAAAAGTTACATCTAAGAATAAAAATACTAAAAGTCCGCCTTTTTTGAAAAAATCCTAGATCCGCAAACTTTTCAACCGACTGAGGGCTAAAAAATGAGGTTTTTTTATTAAAGGATGTTTGCAATTATGGTGCAATTTTTTTGTGCTATATTGTGAGTTCTTGGAACCATTCTGCTGTAATCTTCTAGGAATCAGCGGTGGCAAGTATCTGGCTTTCGAGGGATTTTACTGGCACAGGGAATGCTTCTATTGCAAGTCGTGTGGGGAAAAACTGGAGGGCATCAACTTCTTAGCAGAGGGAACTGGGAAGGATACTGAGATCCTGTGTCAGCCATGTGGCCACAAGAGGAGGGGATGGGATTTCTCAGTTGATGCATGAGAAATAAAAGAGAATATTCAAGAAGAAAAAAGAAGAGACAATGAGCTCAAATGGAGCAACTGTCCAGCATAGTATTTTGTATAGTCATCAGTTGACCTTTATGTTAAATAAATCACACAATATTTCACTTCAAATTATTTGTACATTCTCTCAGAACTAAAAGCGTCTATCTATTTCATTGTTTATGTCTTCATGGAAGAAATAAGTCACTTATTTTATTGTTTCTACCAAAACAAAATCAAAAAACAAGGCTAGCCAGGTTCTGTGCAAGTAGCACAGAATGTTTTAACTATAGTTTTTGAAAACCTACCAGAAAAAAAGTTTATTCTGCGTGGTGTGATAAAAAGATCTGACGTAACAGAAAAACTTAGTCATAATCGAGAAACATAGTAGTATAGACAAACATAACACAGAAAAATGAAGAGAAAAGACTAAAAAACAACAAACAATTATTTAAAAAATCACAAAATAATTCAATTTTTTTAAACATTTTTTAGGAGATTTTTTTTTGATTTTTTGAAATTTTTGGTTCCCAAAATGGCTTGAAAAATCTCCAAGAACTACCTTACTATTAAAGCATAAATAAGCTATTGTAAACGACCTAAATTAAGCATTAAGCGTCCTTGGTAGCTTAAGTCGCTCGAAATGGGACAAAAAAAAATCAAAGTTTCAAACAAGTTTTTCTCAACCCTAGAAAAAAATTTTGGAAATTTTTTAATTTGGTTCAAATCTAAGATCTTTAGTATGATATATCACTTAGCCCAGTCCGATTTTTATCTGGTCCTATTTTGCGTGAAAAAAAAAGAAAAATACTAAAACACCCAAATACAAAGTTCTTCCCCATTTCCAATGGTGGGAACAGCAAATAATTCATTTCCGAGTACAATCCTGAAAAATCTGATTTCTCTATAAAGTGTTTAAGATCTTTTCAAAGAAACACTTTCATTGCACTTTCAAAAAATCTTTTTTGGTTAATCTTCCACCCGGACCAAAATGTAAGCAAAAACGGTTTCTGAGCAGTATGAATGTGGCGCAGGCGCAATTTCGTTATTTTCTTCAATAATCGGAACAATATGTAATAAGACTGCTCGTAACAGGGCAAAAACTCGGTTGATCCAGCTGCGTGTCACTTCGCCTAAATGCAGAAAAAATAATTTTATTGTAACAAAGATAAAAATTTTATAACCAAAACATTTAACTAGAACAATTGGATGATAAGCATCTCATTTTAGGCACTGAGTTAGAATTTCCTTCGCATCATTTTATATTTTGTCCAATGTAACCAAACGTGAGGTTTAGGCAGGAAGTCAGCCTTAGTAGGTAAATTTCTAGCGACAACCGACAAAGACTCAGAATGCAGCCGATGGAGTCAAGATAGTTCTTTACTTGCGGTAACCCGAAAAACGTGACATTCGCTACACACTGATGAAAGTTGAAGACTTTGCTCCTCGCAATTATCACAAACTGGCCAAATTAGCAAAACTCAATCGTTCTTTATTGTGATTTGAAACACGTTCACAAAAAAGGATCACAGGTGAAACATATTTTTAGTTAAAGCCCATAACTTCCGTCAAAAACGCTAAATTAAAAAACACATTTAGTTCGTCTTTTTTTTCTCAAAATAGAAACAATTAAAGATTGACGAGCATTACGCGCAACCGTGCATACCAGAACCCTATAATTTACTGCAATTTAAGGTATCTATCTGGTGTAGTTTTTTGAAAACTCACTAATTTCAAAAAAAATATATAAAAAATATAGATTTTTTTACTTTGTGAAGCGCCTTTCCATGCTGGCTACACGAATAGTTTGCCATGCTGGCTACACGATAAAAGAAAACTGGTAAGTGGCGCATAAATTATCCTGAAATTGCAAAAATGGGCAAAAAAATTCGTGTAGAAAAAAAACACATGAAAAAGTGTCACGAAATTTTTTTTTGAGCTCAAAACAATTTTTTATCTTCCTGATGATATAAAAAATATCAAAAACTGCAACTTAATAATTTAAAATTGGTCTTATAAAAAACCATCTCAAGCATAAAAATTCTGTCACTCTCTCTTTTTACAAGATTCTTTTTAAAAAACTACTTTGATTTTCGAACATTTGTTCAGCTGATAAGTTTTAAATGTCAACAAGGTGTTCTCCCCCGTCCAGGACGGATTCATTAGGATTTTATTGATATCAATTGAGGACTGTTCAACTTGATTTATTTACGGGGTTACCTCAAGGGTTGCCCACCCAAATGCTCCTTTGTACTATTTTCAGACACCCGTTTTTAGTTTACCAACCCTAATTTTTTCAAAGGCGCTTTTGGCGCAAATATACTAATTTCGAGGGGGGGCTAATATAATAATTTTGTGGTGCCTAGAAACGCCTTTTTAGTCTGTTTTTTTTTCCAAAAATTTGCCTGTGGCGCAAAATGTTTGTCAAAGCAGGGTCTTTATTGTGATTTGAAAAATAATTAGGTCGACCTAAAAAAGTTCTACATAATTTTTTGAAAATCCGCCCTTCATGCGAGAGAATCCTAGATCCGCCTCTGGTTATGTCTATCTATAGGGTATTTAGATTCGACTTGAAATGTTTGTTGGAGCTAGCATGCAGTTAAGAGACCTAAAATAGCTGAAAACTTCTCGGCATATTTGACTCTGTCGGTTTTCTCGTAACTTTCTCCCGAACAATCTCAAGGAGTGAAATATTTTATTCGTTTCACGCATTTTTCGAATCTTTTTAAATTGCTTTGATGGATAATAGATAGGATAAAAATCTGAATATTTTATTGCGTATCCATACACTATGAGGAAACTTTAACTCCTGCTCGGTAAGTTTTTCGTTGCTGTATTGAATTCCTTGCTTAATAAACATCTATATTTTCAGCATAAAGTGTTTCCTTAAACTATTTTTGAGAACACCTGCTCCCATTTGCTTCCCATTTGAACATTTTAGCGGTTGATACAAGCCGCTGATATCGAATTTGCTTTTGATCTATAATTCATGGGCTAAATAAAGAAGCAACCGCAAGCTCATGAACTGTTCGATTCCATTATTGAACTAATAGACTTGAAATGCTGTGATTAGGAAAAATTTGCTGTTGAAGGAAAGCTGTCGCCTTTAATTTTAAATTTATAGCGCTTTGCTTTAAACTTCATGCTGGCTGTTTTGAAATTCAGATGGTGAGTTTATTGAGGAATATTTTTAAAAGATGTCTGAAGTATCTACAAGCGACCGTTTTGGCAACACTGATTTTCTTGAATCTGTGGAGGATCCGAAGGAGAGACAGAATAGCGACGACGATAAAACACCGACAGCAGATGAGAGCAAAATTGGTCCGAACGAAGATCGAAAGGAACTCGACGGAACAACCCAGCAGCCTGATCCGACAACCGACAGCCGAAGTTTGCAGTCGGGTGTAGAAAAAGAAAAAATGACGAAAGAAGAAAAGCCAAGCGATATCTGTGAAGACCTGAACAAAAGTCAGACTTCTTCGGCAGACGTGAAGAAAAATAAACAGAAAACAGAAAAGCAGGCATCTCACGTGAAGGAAAACAAATTCGATCCAAAAACGGTGTACGTTAAGGATATTAATGGAAATTACGACTACTCCAAATTTGCAAGGAAACAGCATCCATACCAGCGGATGAACAATCTCGCAAATGGAGGTAAAGCCAATGAAGCTAAAAATTCGAACTTAAAGAAGCAGCAGAACATTAAGCCCCATCAATTTAATGCTCAAAAAACATCTAAGGGTCATTCAAACAATAGCAAGTTTTATGATAGTAGAAAACTCGATGGCAAGCAAAAGAAACAATTGAAAACTGTAAATGCTCCGGGTATTGAAGGAAAAGTTCCATCAGAAATAATAACTAACCCGGACCAGTCAAAAGCGACAGGTAAACAATGCGAATGTGAAAACCTGGATAGCGGCAGAGATCAAAAGTTTGTGCTTGGCGATAACTGGGAAGCCGCTTTTTTCGAACCAGTAGAGGAACCAAAAAAAGAGATAAGAGAAATGGAAATGTCAGGCAATCAATCGAAGCCAGAAGAGGTAGACACCATTGAAGACGAGAAACCGCTCAGCTTGGAAGAAAGTGTTATTAGTGACAAAAGCAAAGCTCCCCCTGCTGACAATAACAAGATAACAGAGAAACAGAAATTAAATCAGGTTGCTTCCTTAAAAATTAAACCAGGAAAAACTGGAATCGAAAAACCCCGGTCCGCAAAACTAAATAGAAACAAAAGTAAATTGAGTCAGCAGCAGATGATAAACCACGATCTGGAGAAAATAGAAAAAAAGCTAGATCGAGATACAATTGGACTCAGTTCTTTGGCTGATATCGAGCCCAAAACAGAAAGTATGACCGAAAAATCTCTTCAGGAAGACAGCCAACAAATCAAAACGGCAAAACCCCGCAAAAACATTGGTTCAGATCCAGGTGCAAAAATTTTCACTAAAAAGCAAGAAGAAAAAGAGCGAATGGTACTGATTCACACCGAGAAGACCGGTACCCAAGTTTCTGAAACTCAAGGAACTACCAAAAAGGAGCAAATCGAAGACACGAGTTTTGAAAATCGCCAAAACAATAATTCATCAATTGACGAATCGAAATCTAAAACTGAAAAAACTAAGAAAACAGATGACTTGAGCGTTGAGAATATTGAAGACGAATTGTTATCGTCAAAATCCTACGAACCCTTAAAAGACCCAAAAACAAATCGCAAAGTCGCTAATAGAATTCAAGCGAATGGAAAGAAACCGGTACTCGCTGTTAAAAAATCCACTATGAACGGAAAAAATGTTAAAAGCAAAAAAGACAAAAGTACCGGGAAAATCAAAGAACTGGATTTTAAAGAAGTGAAAAAAAGTAAACTATTAAATGAAGGTGAAATTGAGGGCGGGAACAACAAAGACATAAATGAAGGGGCTGACGAAGCACTTAGAGAGGACGAAAAGAAAGGCGAGGATAATTCGGACCTGGAAGGGGATCCAAACGACAACCCCAATCTTGCCTCAACAAACGGCGATACGAGACAACAGACTGCGAAAACTGAGACACTAAACGGCCAGTCTATCGATGATTTGATCGAAACTGTTCGAGAGAAAACAAATGGCTCGGCTGTAGCTCTTACTCGGGATCAATCGATTGTGATTGGACAAAAACCAACTGGGGAATCCGAGAGGAAGCAATCACGTGGCATTCCAGACATGGCGAGGCAGGTTTATGGTGGATTCCACAACTACCAACCACCACCAGAGTCGGATGAAAATGAAGATGAAGGAAGCCAGTTAAATGGTTCAAATGAAAGCGAAGTATCAAAACAGAGAGAAATTAAACGTGACAAAAAGAGGCTGAATAAAAAAGGTTTATCCAAAGGAGTCCCACAGTCTAGTAGATATGTAGACACCCGTTATGTACAAGATGTGAGTAAAATAAGACTTGACGGAGAAAAGAATGGCGACGAAAAACAAAATGAAACAGAGAAAACCAACGTGGACGATGAAAAAGAAACAGATTCAACGAAAGATGAAGAGGAAACAGGGAAAAAGGAGCAGGAGAAACCGAAGGTTGATGAGTTCGGCCGACCAATCAGAACGAAGTCTGCCATTCTTCGGGCTAAAGAAGTGATAGACAATAAAGACTTGACCAAGTCGACTGAGAATTTGTTAAAGGCGTTATGCGAAGACGCAATTGAAGAACTGCTCAAAAATGCTGAAGCGGAAAAAGACAGCGAGTCCCAGTCTGGCCGCGGGAGTCCCGCAGATACAATTGATTTGGTGGCTAATGAAAACAAACACGACGAAGACAAGATAAAACGGCTGAGACAGAAGAAAAAACAAGAAGAGTATATTCCTAAAAGATTCACTTTTGCCACGTTTCGAAACTGTCCGTGTTCGCTGTGCACCCGAAAGAAGCCGAAAAAGATGAAATACTTGACAAACAAATCTAAGCAGAAAACGAACAAAGCAGACAGCATTAAGGAGGAGCTAGAGACTGGGGGAAATGAGAGTGAAAATGGGGAACAGCCTCAGCCTACTCTGGCTGAAGTAGCGGCCGAACAGTTACTTCAGTCGAGTGAAGCACATAACATTAATGGACAAGAGCCGATCGAGACAAATGCTTCGGGTATGGTAGTGCAACGCATAATAGAGATGTCGGCGTCTCTTCCCATGTCGCAGCTGTTGTGGCGAATCACAGATGTGAAGAATAAGATCAAGGCTGCCAGGAATGAACAGACACTCACCATCTACAGTCAGCATTTCTACACTGCACCGCATGGATACAAAATGCAGGTTGCCACTTGTCCTTATGGAGGACGGGGAAAGCAGTGTAAGTAATGATTATCATGATTATAAATGTCAACTTATTTCAAAACTGATACTTAAAAGAGAATCAGCTCCAATTTTTTTTCACGTGCCATTACAGCTAGATGCCAAAAAAACTCCAGTTTCAATACTTCCGCCAAATTAAGAAGTAAATGCTTTGGTCGGACTAGCTAAAATTTCACGTAAGAAATTGATATTGGAAAAAGAAGATTTTTTGATAAACTTGAAAAAAGAATGAACTAATAAAACTGTTTTGAACAAAAAATGTATGAATGGTTTTATGTATATTTTTTCCCCAATCCGATAAGTTGAGGTGTTCTAACTTGACTTCTAGCGCAACGCTACAGCGTGACCGATTTCGATTGCAATAGTGCAGAACTTCTAGATGCAAAAAAAAACGGCCTTGATTTTCAAAAGAAAAAGAAAAAAGTAGATGTAATTCAGAACGTGAGCCAATTTGGGTTGTTGAAATGTGTTTCAGTGTTTGGAAGGTACCTCCCTGTCTATTTGTTCGTATGCAGAGGTAAGTGGGACAACCTCCTGCCGTGGCCCTTCTCCGCCGAGATCACAGTCACCCTTCTGGACCAGAACCCAGACGTCAGCCAGAGGGAGGACCGGGTGTTCTCCTTCACACCCGACGCCACCAACCCCGCCCTGGGCAAGTCTCTGAGTCAGCCGCGTAAGGCGTACAACAACTACTTCGGCTTGAACAAATTCGTGCCCCTTCAGTTTCTCAGCCCCACCCAGTTCACCTATGTCAGAGATGACACCATGTTCCTCCAGGTGTTTGTGAGGAACGACAAGATGCTGGTGATATGAAACAGTTGCAACGAACACTTTTTAGTCGCTAAAAATATGTGAATATACGCCAATTTTTTGTTTCGTTCAGCAAAAAATGTTTGTGATCGTTTAAGATGATTTGAAAAATTTTCGAACTTACTATTGACTGAAAAACTTGAATTAGCACTGTAGGTATGAAGTTTGCAGTTAAGTTTTTAATTGATTCGTCTGCAAATTAAAACAAAGATAATACTAAGACTGTTTTACCTTCATTCTTTTTATTGCAATGAGCAGCCAAATTTTGCCGAATTCTGGTGGTTTTTTCATTTGGTCAGATTGTTTTTGTTCACTCATGTTTATGCGGTTAAACGAAGTTTCACAGCATTTTGTGCTGAACAAGCTTCTATTGTGCGGATTCGAAACGAAACTGTGGCATCAGGGCGAAGACAGAATAATCTGACTGCATTTTAAAGTATATGGAGAAGTGTTCCTCAAAAAAAAAACGTATGAAAATTTCAAAAAAATGAAAAAAAAACCAGATTATTGTTCCGACTTTCGATACGAAAGTAACGGAATATTTGTGCTCGGGGTATGTTTCTTCTTCAGACAAATTTCGACTTTTTAACTAGCCATTTTTGACGTAATTTTCTTATATCATTCGAAAGATATTGTTGTCCTGAGCTTAAGTTTGAAAAGATATTTCACCTGTGATCAATTTTCGTAAAGTTATGGGGGTTTAAAGATTGCCATTTTGGCCAATTTGGGACAATTAACGAGCGATATACTTCGCGCTATTAACGCGTAAGCGGAGATTTAATCCGTCTTAGAAATCGTTCCAAATTGGTTGAAGGGAGCTCATTTGCCATAATTGATGTGTTATGCCACATTTTTCGATTATCGGAACAATAACCGTATAAAAAAACTAAAGCAAAGCTACAGATAAAATGAACTCTTATTTTCTCTCCATTTTAGTTTAGTTTGGACAAAACATGGTTTTTACAAATATTTGCTCGGAATTTTATCAGCAGTTGAAGCAATTTGACCAAAATTACACCTTGAAAACGGTTTTATTCGTTTGTTTCAAAATAAAAGAGGAAACAAGGTCATATGCAGTTCATTTTAAATCACCTGAGCCTGTTTTTTTTTAAATTTTGGAATAAAAAAAAAACCGTTTTAAGGTTCTTGCGCGCTGTGCCAATTGCAAGTTACATCATGAAAAGTTAATCCCGAAACTATCATCACCGAAGCGTTTTTCTGTGCCTTCTCGCTTAAACTCACAAGTGCAACGCCTTTTTTCGAGGAAAAAAGTTGTAACAGGCATCGTCAAATAACTTACCTAGCTCTTTATAAGAAATTAAAGGCTGTCATCTAAGGAATTAAATGAGTGGATTCAACTGTCATGAAAGGAATCAAAAGTCATGGCATTGAAGAAGACTTAAAATAAAAGCGCAAGTTACAAAAAAAACACTATCAGATTAAGCTCTAAAATTAAACTCAGAATTTGTTTTTGTAGATTGCAAAAAAAATCACATTTCTTTGAGTCCAAAAAAACTCAGACTACCAAAATGTTAAAAAATGTTTAAAAAGAATATATAGATGCAAGATGTTTTGCAGGACCTACCTATGAAGGGAAACAATTTCATTCAAGTAAGATGAAGTCATAATAAAGCCACGCCAATCGTCTTAGAAACTAATTCACCCGCCTTGTGCTATTCAGTCTAATGCCTAATGACATCAAGAAAAAAAATTCTAGTTTCAAAGGATGAAAAACAGTTTTTTTTGCTGTTAATCTGACAATGTTAGTACTACTCTCTGCAACAAACAATCTTGCCATGCTTTAAATTGCATTCTTTCTTAACATCAGCAAAGTCTGGGTACCGCATCGTTTTGAAGAAACCGAAATATAATGAATCCGATAAGATGAAATAACCAAAACATTGATCGAAAAATAATGACTGCACGTGAAAAAATTCGAAAGCAACCTAAAACTTGCTTTTTTAAAAACCAAATGATATCGAAGCATAAGCGAACCATGAAATTAACCTGATCGTATCATTTTGCGTTGCGGTTTTTTTAAATAAGCAAAAATTGAGTTTAGCCAAGTCTCAATAACTTAGTGGATAATGCATTTGCTTTAATATTCATATGATCCAATCAACTCGAAATCAAACGTTTTATCTGAAACTCGAAAAAAATTGGAATTTGGAGGAACAAGGAAAAAATTTTTGGATTTTGGTCTCTATCACTTAAAAAACTCAACCTTCTAGAAAACCATGCCGAGGACTTCAAAGATGTTTAAAAAATTGATTACATTTTTTGGAAAGAATGGCCTAATTGAGAATTAAAATAATTTACATTGAGTCTTTATCGAAACTGTTTACAATTTTGTGATCTTTCTCATCATTTGTTTAATTATAAGTGTTGTTTCCTCCCACGGCTTTGGGGATATTAAACTTCTGAATGGAGGCGTCGAGTTGCAAATGGTGGAGGAATGTATGCAAGGAACGTTGGCTACTCATAAGTAGAGCAGTTACACCATGATGCCATCCTTCTACAGTATTGATTAATGGGGTCGAACCAGAAGCTGCTTCCTTCGAACAATTCCATATTTTTGAAGGAAATAAGGGCTCGTGAATAGTTTTTTTCCTACAGTTTCTCTAGAAATAGGAAGTAAACTCATCTTGTTTTTCACTAACCTTACTGTCCAGGTCAAAACGGTCTACGACTTTTTCTAGTCCCCAGAAGACCTGGTCCACTCCAAATTCAACCAATTCAAGAGGGACAAAGCTTAATGCCGGAATGTGCTTTAGCTCCAAATTTAGCACAACATTGCTTTCATGTAAGCGCTTAAGGCTAATTGCATTAATTTAACAGTTTGTTTGGTTTGAGATAGTTAGGTGAAAGTAGAACGAAGGAGGTTGCACTGAGCGTCCAGTGTCCGCAAGACCTTGCATCTTAACGGAAAAACTCTACTTGATCTTTGAAGGGTAGATAGAGCGGGAGCTAATTTGTTTCAAAAAACAGCCATGAGTTCTGATTTTACAATTTCAGACACGACAACTTCGGAAAAAAATCAAATAGGAAATTGAAGAAACGTCAATCCATCAGCGATGGATAAAAGCCGACACTGGTAACAAACGCGAAATTATTACTTGCATATAGCTTTGATTTCAACTTTAACAAGGTAGTCGGGTATATAAAGTCCCAGCCATA